>NC_064810.1:149198785-149333163 GCF_023721935.1 Panthera uncia
GGAAGGAGGAAGGAGGAAGGAGGAAGGAGGAAGGAGGAAGGAGGAAGGAGGAAGGAGGAAGGAGGAAAGGGATTATGGCCCCTAGACCTGACACCTGAGCTGAAGAGCTCTCCAGAACTCCGTTTGGGAGTGCCTTTACGGGGCACCCATGATCAACCTCACTGTCAAAAACCACACAGACGTCCGAGAGGAAACCAGCACCAAGCATCCACTAACCTCTCCACTCTTCTTGGGCTTACTGTGGGCCAGGGACCCGATGATGCCACCCCTAACTGGTATTCCCACCCCAGGAAGGAGGAAGGAAGGGTCAGAGTCACCCCCATGGAAGGACAGTCAGCCAGCCCACCAGCAGCCAGGAGCCCTTTTCACCATCAGCCTGAAAGGCTGGCTGGAAGGGCCAAGGAGAGAAGACCCCACCCCAACCCCAACCCCAACCCCGGCTGAAGAGCTAAGTGCCCAGAGTCCAAAAGCCCGAAGCCTCCCTCACACCCCTATACTGGCCATGGTGAGCAAATAGTGCACCCAGGGAGGACAATGACTGGCTGTCAGGCAGTAAGGGACCCCCCCCCCCCCCCCCCACCGCAGGAGTGGTCATTCTCTAGTCACCCCGCCCCTTCTGCATCTCTCTGCAATGACAAGAGTCTCCTTCTAGAGGCCAGGGGCAAGCAGCAAATCTCGAAGCTCCAGGTAGGAGGACCCAAGGGCTCGGAATGTCATCCTATCAGAAAGCCAATGTCTAGCCATGGCTCTGGGCACCCAAGGACACTTAGCCTTTTTATTTTTATTTTTAATTTATGTTTTTTTGTTTTGTTTTATATGTATATTTATTTCGAGAGAGAGAGAGAGAGAGAGAGAGAGAGAGAGCAGGGGAGGGGCAGAAAGAGAGGGAGAGTCCCACGCAGGCTCCGTGCTCAGTGTGAGCTGCGTGCACAGCTCATGAACGCGAGCTCATGACCTGAGCTGAAACCAAGAGTCGGACGCTGAACCGACTGAGCCACCCGCGTACCCCTGAGCATCCAAGGACACTTGTAAGAAGGAAAAGAGTGGTCTCCCAACTACCCAGGCAGCTGAGACCCAGCATGGTCCACAGGAAAGGCCTCGGGGTCTACAAAGGGGCTTCTGTGGGGGTGCACGCTGGTTTCCCCCAGCCAAGCCCTTCATCGAGCATATAAGGTTTAAGGGGAGAAGCCGAAAAGGATAAAGGATGGAGTGAGCTGCGGATAGGGGTGCCAGCCACCCCTCAATCTTGCTTCCCCCACTGCTGGCACACCGCTCTGCCAGCCTCCTAAATACGCTCAGCTTCTGGGCTTAGCACGAGGGCTACCTCTGGCTGCAAGATCCTCCTCACCTTCTTTAAATTCTGGCTCTTCTCAGGGCGCCTGCGTGGCTCAGTCGCTTGACCATCCGACTCTTGATTTGGGCTCAGGTCATGATCCCAGGGTCGTGGGATCAAGCCCTGCATCTGGCTTCGTGCTGAGCATGCAGTCTGCTGAAGATTCTCTCTCTCACCCTCTGCCCCACCCCACCCCCCACTCATGTGCACGCATGCACACTCTCATGTAAAATAAAATAAGACACTATAAATGTACTTGACAATTGCTTTTTAAATGTCAGCTTTCCCCCATGAGACTGCAAGGCTGATGAAAGCAGAAGGCTTGACTACCTTCAGTGCAAAAACTAGTTCCAGACACATGATGGATGGATGGAAGGACCAACGAACAGACAGAAGGACACAGCTGTCACCTGGCTAGGGCAGGATTTCGAAGGGCAGGGACAACAGGAGGCATGGCCTCAGCCCGCAGCCCAAGCTCTAGAGTCCTCAGGGGAGTTACCATCTCCATGCAGACAATCGCACCAAGCCCCTCTGCAAGCCTAGGAGCCAAAACACTGACAATGGCCTAAGGCTGGCCCAGCTCCTCTCTTCAAGGCCACTCACCAAGTAGGGACTCCTCTGGCCTTTACCATGGGCAGGACCCAAGTGGACAGGGCTGGGAACTCCAAATCTTAAGGCTCAGGGGTTCAGGATATAACTGGACCCCCATCTGACCAGCTCCTCCTACAGACAACTGAGAGTAAGGCAGCCTCGAGCTGGCCGACTCTGTCCAAATCCTAGCTCGGATACTTCAGGGCTGTGTGACCCTGGGTAAGTTACCAATCTACCCCTATGCCTCTGTTTCCTCATGTGTGAAAAGGGGATGATAAGCCCACCTAATTCCTAGGGCTATTCCAGAGTCAAACGAGTTAATACATTTTAAAGGTAGTTAGGATCATGCCTGGCACGTTAGCTGTTGTATTAGCAGCGACAGCCCTTCCTGCTGCCTGTGACAATCCTTCACAGCACAAGTCCCCCGGAGGGCTCCCGGCCCATCGGGTCGAGACTGTACACGCCTACACCTCTAGGAGCTCTGCATTCAGAGCCCAAGGAAGACCTGGGGAGGCTGGGAGACTCCGTGCCCCTCCCACACCACACCCAAGCTCGCTGCCAGCTGGAAACCCAGGGCCTCCCCCTTCCTCCCTGCTGCTCTGCTTCTGCACACACTCAGCTATTTATAGCCTCTGGCAACGCTCCAAACACAAGGCAGCCTCTGCCTTTTAATAGACACAGAGTTCCTGCCGGCGCTTGCTCACAGGGCCAGGGCACCCGTGCACAGGAGGCTCCCCTGACCCCCACCCACTCACCCATCCCAGCAGGAGAGGAAGCCGTGCTCCCAAGATGGGGCGTCTGCAGTACCCCCATACCCAGGGGCCCTGAGGGCAGCCTACCTCCGAGATACCAAGGCAAGTGGTTCGCCCATCCCTGAGCCCCAGCCAAACCGACTTCTGGCCCCCAAAGGCACCACGTATGCAAGTAGCAGTGTCCCCTGACAAGCATTCCCTAGGTTCCCTCCCAGGGGCCTACACCTTGTTGGAAAGACCGCGGTCCTCCCCAAGTTCTCAGTCCAGGGGGGCAGAGAAACCCCACCCCTGGACACACGCCACGACTGAGAAAAACAAAAAAAACAAAAAAACACAGATTCCATTCCTACATTCCGGGAGCTTAACCTAAACAGACCAGTTTTGACACTCGAGGACAAGCACCGAAGGTGTTTCCCAGTCCAGCTGGCCTTGCACACAGCCCAGTATGTGCTGAGGGGAAGCAGGGGAAATCCCACCAGGATCCTGCCCGTGAGGACTCAAAGCACTACAGAGAAGGAAGAATGACAGAAGGACAGAAAAACGAGGGCGATTTAGGCAGAGCCTCAGTGGGAGGCTGTGAAGCTAGAGTGGCCATGCCTCGCCTGGGGTTCCCTGAGCTCTGGGCTTGGGGTGCATCCGGCCCAGCCAACGTCTCCCAGGGAACTTCAAACCCCAGCAACCAACAACCTGCTGAGCTCCACCCTTGGCTCCTGCAGCCCTTCCGCAGCACCCCACCCTCCCCAGGGAGTAGGTGCCCAGCCCCGATCACGTGGGCATTACAGACCAGAGAGAAAGGGGTGTCACCCACCACGTCCACTTCGGACCCCAGCTGGCCGTCAACATGCCAAGGTGCACCCTCCTCCCAGAAGCCCGCGTGCCTGACAGGTGGCCAAGTGAGGCATGCCCGGTGCCCTCCCTCACGGTCCAGACCCCAGGTCCGTCCAGAGAGAAGAGGCAGCCTTCCCCTAGCCAGCGGCCAGGCTCCCTTCCCGGGAGGCTCCTGTCTTAGGCTCCCCCTAGCCCTGCCCTCCTCAGAAGGCAACCCTGCAGTTAGCTGAGCACTTGCTGCCCCAGCAGGTTCTTCCAGAGGAGCCACTTGCTGCCCCAACAGGTTCTTCCAGGGGAGCCAAGAAGGGCCCAGACACCTGAAGGTTAGGTGACCTTATCTGGTATCCAAGTTCATTACTCCACCTCCCCCACAACCAGAGTAAGAATGGCCAGGGTGTGGGGACTAAGAACCTAGAAGGGAGGACAGGGAGGTGCAAGGAGGGAGGCTGGAGTGTGAGAGAGAGACACACGGACACACACACACACGCTGGAGTGTGCACCCACCGTGGAGTGGCACACATGCAGAGTGGGACAGAAAAGAATCCAAAATGTGTGTACCTTTTATCTTTGAACTTTTACACGAGAAGAGCTCTTGAGTAGGTTTCCAGCAGCCAAACAATCTCTGATTCATTTGCTTTTTTGCCCTGACCCATTTATTTGTGAGCCATCCACCTCGATGCACATTTATTTAACAAACACGCAGCAGGCACTACACCAAGCATTTTACAGATAGTAATTTAATGCTGAACTGAGGCACCAAGAGGTGAAGTACCTTACCCAAGTTATTATCGAGGGCCAAAACCAGGTTTCGAACCCAGGCAGCCTGGCTCAACGGTACATGCCCTGTGGCCTCCCCTGTAGCTCCGCAACGCATGTGTTCCCGGCGCACACAGTCCACCGTATAACGTCACCACAACTTACGTACCCATCCTCTTGATGAACTTCTAGGTCATTTATAAGAGGCGCTGATTTGATTACCGCCACCATGAAGCCTCTTGACTCCTCTTCTGTGTTTTCT
Organism: Panthera uncia; assembly: GCF_023721935.1. Classification (NCBI taxonomy): domain Eukaryota; kingdom Metazoa; phylum Chordata; class Mammalia; order Carnivora; family Felidae; genus Panthera; species Panthera uncia. The sequence continues at coordinate 149,203,308 of NC_064810.1, forward strand.
TGTGCTCATGTGAGGGAGGCATTTAGGGTGTACGTCAGAGATGCCGGGTCACAGGGTATGATCATCTCCAACTCATTAGATACTGTCAAACTGTTCTCCAAAGTACCAATCTGGATGTGCCAATTTATGTTCCCAGGAGACTACGGCCCCACTGAGCTACACCCTCACCCCCTGATATTTGCTCGCACGGCCAGTATGAAATGGTGTATTACAGTTTTGATCCCCATTTCCTGATTATTTATGAAACCAATCATCTTTTTGTTTCTACTTCTGAGAAATGCCTGTTCACATCCTTTCCCATTTTTCTGTTGGGGTGCTTTTCCTAGGAGTTGTGTAAGTTCTTTATACACTCTTGGTAATAAAACTTTTCGAACTATATAGTAACCCTCTTCATTTGTTCGTTTGCTCTTTACCAAAAATGCTATTTGATCTGATGCTAACTAACATAGCTATACGACATTTCCTGTGGTTACTATTTTCTGAATTTATCTTTTTCTTTTATTTTAAATCTTCCTGTATCTTTTTTTTTTCCAGTTAAATTTAACATTGTCTTTGACCTAGATTTGAGTACCATTACAGTCATGATTACTGCTATGTCTACATGTTTTTTCTCTACTGCTACCCCCTTTGGATTATCTTTTTTAATTCCTTATCTCAGCCACTTCTGGTCTGAGAGTAATGCTCTATTATATTACAAGCCAGGCTTTAAACTTTACTGTATACTGTTTATGCTAAAAACCTGAAGTTAATCAACATCTCTACCATCCCTCGTAAGAACTTAACTGTTCTAACCCCAACTACCTCCTTCCAATTACACTTAGTTTAACATAACATTTGTATTATTTAATCTACCGTTGTTCTTCTTATCTGCTTCCCAAAGCAGATATTATCTGTGTTTTATACACTCAGTATTTTTTTATCTGTCCATACATCTGTCAGCTTGTCTGCTCAGCCAACCCTCCTCCTTCTCTGCTCTTCCTTCTGGGACCACTGTCCTTCCAAAAGAACATCCTTCTTCAGTAAAGATCTTTTGGTAGAGAAGCCTTTGTATGCTTTTCTGAAAATGTTATTTTGCCCCTTTTCCTAACTGACAGTTTCGAAGAACATAAACTTTTAGGTTGAGTTGAAAATATTATTCAACTGTCTTCTGATTTATACTATCGTTGCTGAAAAATCTGCTATTAATTTAACTTTGTAGATACTCTGTCTTTTCCCTCTGGCTACTTTCTTAGATCTTCTCTTTGCGGTTTCGTTATGAGATATGTGTCTATGTTTATTACACTGCTTGGAAAAACATGCTTTTAATCTGATGATTCTCCTCTATTTTCAATTCTGAAAAATCCTTGACTTTTATCAATTTGAGTACTGAATCTCCCTACTCTATGATTCTGAAAATCCTATTAAAGTGTATTAGACTTTCCTTTTCTACCCATTATTTTAACCCTGCCTTCGTATTTTCCAATTCTGTGTCTAGACACCATTATAGAGAATTCCAATTTATTAATTCTCTCATTAGTTGTGTCTAATTTGCTATTTAGCTCTTCTACTTAATTTATAAATTCAATTAACCCATTTTTTCACTTCTAGAATCTCTACTTTCAAGAAATCTCTTGGGTTGATTTTGACACTTCTGTTGTTTGTCATACTTCCAAATCCCTGTTTTATAATTCTGTAATTGAATTTCTTGAACATTTATTTCTGCCACTTGTCATTCTGATGATTTTCACTCACGGCATCTTGTTTCCTTGCATGTCTGGAATCTGGGATTCTCGGAATTTTGGATTCCGTTTTCGGGCACAGAGCTTACTCTGTCCATCGGGCCTTTTCTGTGAGAATACCGTACGGCCAAGTTAGAGGGGGCGACCTTCCCAAGATAATTTATGTTTTTGCTTATGCCAAACTTTCTAGGACATGATCAATCTGGAATCACTTTAATTTCGCGACTTCGCGCTTCCCAGAGAACGCTAGTTGCTATCAATTTCAACTCCAAGCTCACGTAAGCACGGGCCTACGGTTGTAAATTCTCAAGGGAAACTACCTGCCTCCCTATCCACCCAGGTCAAGACAAGTTTCTTATATACTCCCTGTGTCAGCAAAAGGATCTTTCTTCTAGTCCGTGCTTTCACTGAAGGTATAACCCTAAGGATGTTTTACCACCTGAGGGCCTCAGTCTCCATTTCATACCTTGTCTCTCGTGCCTTACACTGCTACCAAACCCACATCTCTAAATTAGGCAGAGATGCAAAGTCCCACCAGCTAAAGGTGGAGGTATACAGCTCTAGTTTCTAGCCTCCTCTTGCTCCTCTCTTCCTTTCTTACATATGCAGCTATGCATATCCATTTTAAAAGGATATTTATTATACCTTGTCCGGCATTTCTACGTCTCGTAAGAGGACATTCTCCGGCCATTTTGCTATTTCGCTACCATTGCCAGAAATGTAAGTCCAGGAGCACCTTCTAAGGGTGACAAGAGAAGCTCTACATGCCTTCACAAGCCCGGCCTAGGAACAAGGAATCGAGCCAGGTCACCTGAATTCGCTTCCAGCTTTAACTCTGTAAACAGGCCCCTGGCACCACCCTCCCACAGAACAAACCGTGGGTCCCGGGCCATCCTCTGGAATACTTGCTCTTATCTAGGCCCCATCATTTCTGAGGAACACTGGAGAGAGAGCTTCCAGATAAAGGTGAAGGACTGGACACAAACACTACTTTTACTCCCTCCTGTAATGCCATGAAAACCACAGCACAGGGGTTTTTTTGAAGGCATAAACCCACGAGGACAAAGAGTACAGCAAAGAATCACAGAAATGAAATTTTGAATGGAAAACAGATACACAGTGGGTCAATAACCACACAGACTCCTGAGCTGGCTGTGGAGAAAGCTGCAAAGGACCCTCTAACACTCAGGAATTTGTGGCCCCAGATGTCTCTTAAGCCTGGGGTAAAGATGGACTTGTCAAAAAGATGAGTCCAAAGACAGTATAAGGGGCGGCCAGACCCTCAGAGCTCACCACCACTCGCCATGGCTGGGGGCTGCCTCCCCCAACCCAGCAGAAAGTAGGTTATTTTCCAAAGAAGATAAAATAAAGAACCTCTGGACAGGGAGGAGTAGGAAAATTTGAGGGCACAGGCACCATACTGAAACAAGAGGAATACAGGCTAACACAGCCAATGAAGAAATTCCAGCTCTCCTCCCCCTGTGGCTCCTAGGATGTTGGCAGCCAGGCCTATACCTACTCTCCCCCACCAGTCCCCAAGCAGAAAGCAGAAGATACTTCTCAGGAGAACATGACCAGCTTCAAAAACAGCCCGGTCAGATCATCCTACAGTTGGCAGATTCTACTCAGGAGCTCACAGTTTTTAATCAGTACTGAGGTCCATCCTTAAATATGAACAGGTCTAGGAAAGCCAAAGCCACTTACCTGAGAGATAAACACAGGCGGGGTTTAACCAACTTACAGAAAACATATTATGTAGAGAGAAGAGAACTTCAAAAATTCTATCAATACCCTCAGAGAGCTCAAAAATCAATGCATCCATGAAAAATAAATAGGATGTCATTGTTAAAAAAAAAAACAGAATGAAAGAGCTCTCAGGAATTAAAAATGCATATATATGATGGCAGAAATGAAAATCAACGGAAGGATTAAAAGATAAAATTGAAGAAATCTCACAAAGTAAAGTAAACACACAAAGATACAGAAAATAAGAGAGAAAGGAGAAAAGACAAGGAATCTAGAGGCCCAGTCCAGGAAGTTCAACACCTAAATTACAGGAGTTCTAGAAAGAGAAAACAAAATGAAAGAAATCAAAGACCAGCACAGTGGAGGAAAACAGGCCCCCCAACAAGGCCCAGAAAAGATCCCACAACAAATGTCTACCAAGAAAGGTCACCTGGGGCACCTGGGTGGCTCAGTCGGTTGAGGGTACAACTTCAGCTCAGGTCATGATCTCACGGTTCGTGGGTTTGAGCCCCGCGTCGGGTTCTGTGCTGACCGCTCACAGCATGGAGCCTGCTTTGGATTCTGTGTGTCTCTCTCTCCCTCTCTGCCCTCCCTACTCTCTCTCTCAAAAATAAGTGTTTAAAAAAAAATTTTTTTTTAAAGAACCAGATGAAAATTCTAAAACTGAATAATCTGAAACCAAAAATTCACAAATACAGGTTGAAAGTAAACAAATGGAAATAAATATACCATATCAACGTAGCTCGAGGGTTACAAGATGAAATTTTGTAACATTAAGACACCAAAAGGGATGACTTCTTCCCCTGTTGAAGCCCCATCAACTGGTACTAATAACCAATATTGAAACAATTTCTCACCTCTATGAAATAGCACTTCAAAAGAACTGAAATGCTTTGACTTTTACTGGAAAAGCTTCCATTTTCCAATTTCTGTGTTGTTCCTTCTTTGCTTAAAGAAGTCCAGATTTCTGGACTTTCTATTCTCTCCCACTGTCTATTTAACTATCTAGCACCAAAAGCTTCCCATTTTAATTACTTTACCTCTACAACGAATCCTGAAATCCAACAGGCGCACCTCGTTCTTTTTCTTCAAGATAGCCTTGGCTCTTCTGGGTCCTTTGCATTTCCAAATTGGTTTACTCTGATTAAAGATTATACCCTACAGGCCTTTTCTGCATCTACTGAGATAATCCTGTGGGCTCTTTTGCTGTTAACATGGATTTGCAACTGTTAAATCAATTATGCACTTCTAAGATTAAAACACTTGGTCATGATATAATTTCTTTACATACTGCTGGATTCTATTTGTGAATGTTTTAAAGATTTTTGCATCTTACACTCATCAGGGATTCGTTCTATCTCTTACTCTTTGTTCCCTTAATCTGCTTTCTTTTTGAGAATTCTCTATTCCATTTGTCCCCTGTATTAGCTTGAAAGTTATCATCTTTCTTTCTTTTTTTTTTAAACATTTTTATTTATTTTTGAGAGACAGAGAGAGACAGAGTGTGAGCAGCGGATGGGGCAGAGAGAGAGGAAGACACAGAATCTGAAGCAGGCTCCAGGCTCTGAGCTATCAGCATAGAGCCCAAAACGGGCTTGAACCCACCAACTGTGAGATCATGACCCGAGCTGAAGTCGGATGCTCAACTGACTGAGCCACCCAGGCGCCCCAAGAATCATCTTTCTATCCTTTAGTGGTTATCCTAGAGATTACAGCATCCCTCCTTGATTTATCAAAACCTAACATTCATAGATAGTTTCATCCTCTTGGTGGCCAATCAAAGAACTTTTAGAACATCCAAATATTATCATTTTCAGTGTTCTTCCTTCTTTTCTGTATCTCTGACCTCCCCTCTAGATCATTTGCCTTCTGCCTGAAGAACACCCTCTTTACTTGAAACCTTCATTCTTAAAAGAGTTTCACTTGTCAAGTTTAGGTTGACAATTACTTCCTTTAGCATTTAAAGTTATCATTCCACTGTCTTCTGGCATCCACTGTTTTTAAGAAGTTAGTTGTCAATATAACTATTACTCTTGTGATCGTAATGCCTTGTTTCCTCTGGCTGCTTTTTAAGATTCTCTCCTAGGTGTTCAGAAATTTGGCTGGCATAAGAACAGGTGTGGAATTTTTATTTATCTTATTTGGTTCATAGGGCTTCCTGAATCTGTGGCTTAATGTCTTTCATTCATTTTGCAAAGTTCTTTTCTACTTCTATCTTTTATTTCTCTGCCCTTTATTACTGTGGCCCTGATTGTGGATCGTAGGCCATCTCACTCCGGCCTCTCTGCGTCTTTCCCTCTCTTCTGTATTACTGTTGTGTCTTTCCAGGGGTTTAGTCTGTGTATTATCTTCTGATCTATCTTCCAGTTCACTACTTGTCTCTCCACTTTCACTTAATCTCTGGATAAAATCATCCATTGAGTTCTTAACTTCTGTTAGTGTGCAACACAGATCTGTAACAGACTTTTCATTCGGTTCTTATATATTTTTACGGCTCTCGACTGAAATTCCCACTTCCTTGATCATAGCAAGCACTATTATTCAATATGCATATGATAACGCATATGATATGCATATGATAACAATATGCCAATTTGGAGCTCACCCAAGTTTGCCTCAACTGTTGATGTTTCTGCTGGCTACTTATTTTCAATGATCAGCCAGTCATGATACATACAAAACTGTAAAACAATTTGAGGGAAGGGACGCCTGGGTGGCTCAGTCGGTTAAGTGTCTGACTTCGGCTCAGGTCATGATCTCGTGGTCCGTGAGTTTGAGCCCCACGTCGGGCTCTGTGCTGACAGCTCAGAGCCTGGAGCCTGCTTCCCATTCCGTGTCTCCCTCTCTCTCTGCCCCTCCCCTGCTCATGCTCTGTCTCTGTCTCAAAATAAAAAACATTTTTAAAATTTTTTTAAAAAATAATAATTTGAGGGAAAGTAATTTGAGGTGCTATACTCCTGTAATGATGTTACATGTGCTTCCAGCAGGCAGCTGAGGGCACCATTAATTCTAGAACATCTTAATCCTACTTTAAAGTTTATCTTCTTTCGGGGCACCTGGGTGGCTCAGTCAGTTCAGCGACCGACTTCGGCTCAGGTCATGACCTCACGGTTTGTGGGTTCGAGCCCCGCGTCCAGCTCTGTGCTGACAGCTCAGAACCCGGGGCCGGCTTCAGATTCTGTGTCTCCCTCTCTCTCTGCCCCTCCCCCACTCATGCTCTGTCTCTGTCTCAGAAATAAATGAATATTTTTAAAAAGTTTTTTTTAAGTTTATCTTCTTTTGGTTCCCCCTTACCCTCATGTCTTTGGGGTTCCAACTCAAAAGGAGGGGTTCACTACCCTCTGTTTAAAGCCCCACAAGGCTATCAAATGAAAATGCAACCCTATGGAAGAACTAAAAAGGACTCAAATGTCAAAGTCACTACCCTGGGCCTCTGTTCTTACACAGATCCTGACTTGGTAGGTCTTCCCTATATTCTTAGCTGTACAATGCTTTCAGCCAGAGATGTTTCCCAAGTTTGTCCATCTTTTCCAGGTGCCTTCAGAAAGAGGGTTGGTCCTGGTCATCAAAAGAGGAAGCCTCCACGTCTACCTTTCACCCAGGTTTTAGACTATTTTCAGGAACACATAATACCAAAAGGGGAGACTTCTCTACACATACACAGAAACTACAATCACCTGTCTAGATCAGACTGTCCGTGGAAAGGGTTTAACCAAGACCCGAAGGGCAGAGGTCTGAAAAACAGTAATTTCTACTCCAAAGTGTAACCCAAGAGGGAAACAGAATTCTCTTTCAACCGATTTTATTGTTTCAGATTGTTAGGGACCAAACTATATCCCCCCCGCCCAAAAAAAAATTCTTAAGTCCCAATGTGACTGGAGAGATAAAGCCTTTAAAGAGGTAACTAAGGTCAAATTCGGTTATAAGGGTGGGGCCCTAATCCAATAGAACTGGTGTCCTTATAGGAAAGGGAAGGACACCTGCTGTATGTGCACCCACACGGAGAAAAGACGACGTGAGAACACAGGAGGCACGCAGCTATCTGCAAACTCACCAGAAACCACTCCTGCTGGCCCCCTGAGGAAGACTCCCAGCTGCCAGAACTGTGAGAAAATAAGCCTCAGTTATGGAAGCCACAGTGTCTGTGGTATTTCAAAGCCATCCGTTCTATGGCAGCCCTAGCAGTCTAATACACCGTGCACATCACCTGTACGATGTGGGACAGGCGACTGCGACCATCACTCATTCTAGAAACAGTACCATAAATCCACTGTCCCCTAAATCCATAAGCAGAGCCTGACAAGTGGGCTTACACAAGGAACCCCAGTGGAACAGCAGCGGAACAGCAGGCAGCATGGTGAGGGAGAACAGGAACGCAGACGCTCCGGTGAACAAGTCATTTCAAACTGATCGCGGCAGAAAGTTAAACAAGGGCACACCGCACACACTCAGCCAGGAAGCGAAGCTCATCTGAGCCCCCTTCCGTCATGAGAAGCTTTGGACCAGATTCTAAAAGAATTCTGTAAATGTCTCTCCTACACCACCACCCCCCCACCCCACCATCATCACCGCATGTGAAATCAGGATCCTGCCATGCCATGATCTTGGCAAATGCACCGGGTTCACAAGGGGTGCCCTGTTACCCACAGCCCCTCACAACCTTCAGCAAGTGCTTCCCTCGCTCTGGAGGACGGAGGCAGCATAAAACACGGCCAGTGAGCTCACGAAGACGCACACATCCACATCCATCCCAAAGCCAGACCAGCATATACTGGCTAGTCCACTGTACCTATCCTCTATCGACACAGTAAGCAGGAGACTCAGACACAGGAAGCCGCCTCTCTGGCTCTCCTCAGACACTAGATCTTGCCCGGGCACCCTTCACGAAGTGGGCTATTTCCCACTCCCCCCGAATGCTCTGCAATCGAGCATTTCTAGAGGGGGAGGAGAGGCTCACATACTCTGCAGAGGGTCACCTGCCATCTCACCCAGCTTCTGCTCCCACTGCCATCACCTGGGTGGCCTGGGGGCGGGGTGGAGAACAGTATAGCCATTACTCAATATCAATTAAAATTTAAAATACATATGTCCTGGGGTACCTGGCTGGCTCAGTCGGCAGAGTATGCAACTCCTGATCTCAGGGGTTGTGAGTTCAAGACCCAGATTCAGAGTAAAGATGACTTAAATAAATAAATCTTAAAAAAAAAAAAAACAAAATATACATGTTCTATGAAGCACAGATTCCTCTTATCATCTATCCTCGAGAACCAATCTGCATAAACTATATACAATCAGAAAGTCCATCAATAGGAAACTCGATAAAATGTGGTCTACATACAAACTTTGAAATATTAAACAGCTGTTAAAAAGATCAGGGTTGATCCATATGTATGAGAAAGACTGTCGAAACGTATCTCTGACTTTAAAAGCCATGAACGTGCAACAATACAGATGTAAGTCGCAAACATGGTGAACAAAAAATGGACACAAAATAGTTCACTCTGTTAGATTCCACTCATATAAAGCACAAAAACAGGCAAAACGGACGTGTCCTGGGAGAAGTCAGCAGAGTCGTTACCCTTAGGGATATGGGGGTAGAGACTACAGTGGAGCAAAAAAGGGCTGGTGGGGACAGGAGCTGGTAAATTTCTGATTCTCAATCTAGATGCTGATTACCTGGGCATATTCAGTTTGTAAAAATCCATCAAGCTGTCACTTCTAATTACATTGTTCTACCTGTATTTTATACTCCAGTTAAATGTCTGAAAAGGTACAATACCATCTTAGGTTAAAAACTCTATTTCTTTAAGTACTTTGACAGATGCACAGATAAAACGTGTAGGACTCAGACGGGGGCCAGGGGTGGTAAAGGGCCCTGGTTTACCTGTAATGTTTAATTTTCTGCAACTGAATGTATGTGCATTATCTGTAAGACTAAAAATTAATAAAACTTAAAATGGGAAAAGAAGTTTGGCCACAGTGACCTCCACTCCTCCAACTACACCCAGGGTGGCTAACCAGGAGAGTCCCGGGTAAGAGGAGGTTTGGAAATGGTTTTTCAGGTCAGGAAAGGCAGGACTGCATTGCCCTGGCTCTCCTTCCCCTGAGTGGCCCTGCAGGACCCACTCTCAGGTGGAGGGTTCACAGGAGGGGACAGCCAGGTGGAAAGGGAAATCAGAAGTCACCTCTGTAACTTTTCCGCCCCTCCATTTCTGACCCCCAGGTCCTCAGGGCACAGAGAAGCTAGACCTCCTTACGAGGCCTGAGCCACAGGGCTCCTCTCCAACCCAGTCCCCGCCCAAACCAGCGGTCTAAGGTAGGCCCTGGTCTGCCTGGCTTATGAGCACCTGAAGGGAAGGTCAAAACTTGGGTGACAAGGAAATTCCCCAAAAAACCACAATCAAATAAATAAATAAACAATCTTAACCAATGGCTGTCAGCCCAGGGTTCTGAGAACTCATGCATGCTTTCTGAATTGATTGGGGGGGGAGGGGTGTTAAGGAGGGTTGTCAGTGACATTAGACATTACATTAAAGGCATTGTCCTCATACCTGAAAACACTGTGCACCACTACACAAGCCAGAAGGAAAAAACATCCTGACATTAACATTCAAGAGAGGCAGCTTCCAAGTCAGCCTCCTGTTACCATTGGCTCAGGTCTAGGAGGCCAGCAGAGGCCCCGCCCTCTCCTCGGATGGACAGACAACAGCTGGTCTGGTCACATCTTCCGAAACGCTTGACCACAAACTCCGGGAAGCAGCCTTCTCCAACCTCCAGCCAAGGGCTTGGGTTTCCAACCAGCCTTCCTTTTCCTTCTCCGGAACTAATTTTAGCCTCCTTGGTTGTCAGAGTGGAACTGAAATAGTCCGCAGAGGAACATTTGCAAACGAGAACACAAGCTCACCTCACAAAACACCTCTGCTCCAGCCCAAAAGCTGACCAGAGAAGTCCCTTTGTGTGGCAGGCCAGGCCCCTAGAGAAGGTCCCCTGGGGAAGGGGGGGGGGGGGGCAAACATCTGCCCAGAGAGGCAGGCTTCCTTTCCAACACCTGCTCCCAATAACCACATGTCCATGAATGAGAACACCCAGCTAGGGCTGCCGATTCCCCAGAGAGTCTGAATAAAAGCACACGTATGTGTACAGCAAGACTGGAAAAACCGGGGCGAAGCACGGCGCTGTCCAGAGGCAGGAGGCCGTGATTGATCTTGGGCCAGGAGGAGGCACGGCTTACCCCCAGCCCAATCATCACCTGGTTTCCAGTACCTCGGACAAAGACATCGCTGGGCAATTTAAAACACAGAGACTCAGAAGAAGGCAGCAGCGTCTCCTCTCCCCCATTTCGGCCCCCACTCCCAACTTGGGCATCCAGGAGTGGCACCACCAGGTCCTCAAGAAACAAGCACCTCCGGGCTACGCTGGGCCCGAGTCTGGCGAAGAAAGACCAAAGAGGAAGCCCCAAGGGGGTGGGTATCTATTCTAGAACAAAGAATTGGTGACTGAATGGGAGAAAACGGAAAGAAAAAGAGTTCTGAGAAGGCAACAGGATGGAACGTAGTCTCAACCCCAGTAAGAAGCCCTTTAAAATAAACCCTGGACACACCAGTGAGTGGAGAAGTTGGAAACCCAAGCATTTGGGGCTGCATCTTCTAAGAGCCCAGTGTGCAATCTGATGCCCGGGCAAGCTGTGTCTTGCAGGGCCTGAGATCAGAGAAGAGCCCCCAGAAAGCCCTCCCTCGCAGAGCTCCGAGCAGGTCAGGAGAGGCGTGGAGAACAGACACGGGGCTGCCTACCTGCCAAGCCCAACACACAGGCGCCCGGAGGGACCAAGCCCTTGGGTCGGGGCCCTCAGGGCTGGCCACGGTGCTGCCCACCCCACCTCCCGGGGCCTGCCCGCCCACTCCCCGAGGTCAGGGTGGAGGCCCGCGCCAGTACCTCGGAGGAGAGGCGGCCCCCCTGCGCTGGCGTCCCCAGGCTCGGCGGGGCGCCAGGTGGCCAGCCTGCTCGAGGGCAGGGGCATGCCCGCGTCCTGCTGCAGCCCCAGAGTTGCTGCGGCCCGCCGCCAGCCTCAGCTCCCAGCCGCTGCGCGGGCGGCTCCCTGGCCCGCGGCCCCCGGGTTCCAGGCGGCACCGCGGCCCGGGCAACACGCACTGCCTGACATTCTGCGCGAGTGGGAGGGCGAGGCCCCAGTGCAAAGCTCAAGGCGGCAGGCAGAGGCGGGTGGGCGGGTGCGGGCAGGCGGGCAGGCAGGCTGCCTGGCCACCCACGGCCGCCTCCCTGAAACCCGAACCGCTTTTGGGAAAACTCAAGGACGCCAGGATTCTCCTTGCTGGCTGGCCGAAGTACTCCCGAACCGCTCATTTCCAACCAAACTCTCAAAGCCGAGCAGGCTGAACAAACAGGGATCTCCCTGGCTTTGAGAAGAAGCCAACCTCCCATCCTGAATGCAGGAAGGGGGAGAGGAGGGGTGCCGTAGGCATTAGCCATAACCCCACCTCCCACAAGTGTCTCTTTAAAAGCATGGGAACATTCCAGATCACACGTTTTCAACCTGAGGTGATTTGCAACCCCTCCGTTTAGGACATTTTTGTCGTCACAATTAAAAGTGCTATTAGCATTGGGGTGCCTGGGTAGCTCAGTCCCTTAGGCGTCCAACTCTTGATTTCGGCTCAGGTCATGATCTCAGGGTACTGGAGAGTGCGCCCCTCCTGGGGCACTGCGCTGACAGTGCGGAGCCTGCTTGGGATTCTCTCTCTCCCTCTCCTTCTGCTCCTCTTCCACTCTCTTTCTCAAAATAAATAAAAATGAACATTCAAAAATAAACAAACAAAAAGAAGGGGTCCAGATCAACAATAGTGTTGAGAATCGAGAAACTCTGTTCTAGTCTACCCGGCCAGGACCATGCCTGAGAGCTGTCTATACAGTCTCATTCTCAAAAGTATTCCCCAGACCACCTCCCGCTGAGCCCCCCGATCTCAGTCCACAGTAACAAGCCAGTATCTACAAGTGAATCTAAGCTCTAACTTGATGTCCCTTGGTCCCTACTTGCACCACCCTAAGCTCCTAGGAAGGGGGTGAATGCATTGGCACTCAAGGGGGGGGTGGTGTGCCTGGGGAAGGAAGAGAAGGCAGAGACCAGGGGCTAGCATGGAAACACTATACAGGGATCACAAAAGGCAGAAGCAAAGAAGTCATGTCCAGTGGTTAGAACAAGGAAAGCGGAGGAAGCGATGTGGGAACAAGCCCAGTGCACCCCCAAAGACAATGAATTGTCCCTAAGGACCGGTACAGTGGCTATGTGCAGGACAGCCAGGACTTCACGGAGCCCAGTCCAGGGGGCTCCAGGTTCCTGGTATCCGTGCAAAACAGCAAGTGCGTGTGCACAATGCATGTACCGACCGTCACATGCACATGCTTTTTCTCTTATTTGTATTTTCCCAGGGGGAAGAGTCCACAGCTTTCATCAGAATCTCAGAGGGGACTCATGATACAAAGGTCCATGCTATAAGATGGGCACTCTTCACTGGGCTCCCTGAAAAGGTAATTTCGTGGGGTGCCTGGGTGGCTCAGTCCAATTCTTGATTTCGGCTCAGGTCATGATCCCAGTTTGTGAGATTGAGCCCTGCATCGGGCTCATCACTGACAGCGTGGAGCCTGGTTAGGATTCCCTCTCTCCTCTCTCTCTGCCCCTCCTCACCCCCATGCGCATGCACTCTCTCTCAAAAGTAATAAATAAACATTAAAAAAAAGAAAGAAAAGGCAATTCCTTAGGCGAAGTGCCAGGGGAAGTCCGGGTGCTATTTGGTGATTCTCGATGCCCAGAAAGCCCTGCAGGGTAGTACACCCAAGCTGTGGGAGACTCGGGGTTCCAGGACTTATGTGTGCACACAGCTACAGAGCCTGGGAGGCTGGGTGAGTTTCTCTTATCATTTACCTCGGAAGGGCCTCTAAGAGATTAAGGGTGCCCACTCCTCCCAAAGGGCAGCCCAGCCAGCCAGCGACTGGCCTAGAGTACCCAGCAGGTACAAGGATGGGTAACAAAGGACACTTCTCCCTGAGGAATGGCACCAGCACCCAGTGGCTCTGTAGTCTGTGTCCTTAACAGTCACCACTAGACCAAGCCTGAGGGTCCCTACACTCATCACACACACACACACACACACACACACACACACACACTTCTCCCCTGCGGAAACACACATCTTTGGGTCAGAGAGTAGCCAGCCTATGAGGACAAAGCGGGCAGTCAAAGCGGGCAGTTCCTGATAGGACAGACAAGGGTCAGGTCCTCCTCCCCTAGTGGCTCCTGACATTTCACTCAGAACATTCTCCACCCTAACCTCATTTGAACCGGAAATACAGACATAGATGTCAAGAGTTCTTAAAAGATATACAGACATGTGTCCAGGATCTCCATTGCAAGGCAAGAACCAAATAACTTACTTTGTCGCAAGGACACTAGGCCAGGCCCAGAACCCAAAAAACTTGCAGAACTAACTGAACGGTGATCTTGTAACAAGCACCATGAGCCATTATGATAGCATAGCAGAAGTTCTGCCTTTTCTTCTAGGCCTGCGCCATCCAATATGGTAAACCACTGGCTAAATGGGACTACTGAGCACTTGAATCGGGGAAAGTTTAAGTTGAGATGTTCTAAAACACACGCTCGGGGCGCCTGGGTGGCTTGGTCGGTTAAGCGTCCGACTTCGGCTTAGGTCATGATCTCACGGTCCGTGAGTTCGAGCCCCGCGCCAGGCTCTGTGCTGACAGCTCAGAGCTGCTGACAGCTCAGAGCCGAAACACAATCCTGTTTCGGATTCTGTGTCTCCCTCTCTCTCTGCCCCTCCCCTGTTCATGCTCTGTCTCTGTCTCAAAAATAAATAAACATTAAAAAAAAAATTTTTTTTTAATAAATAAATAAATAAATAAAACACACGCTGGATTTTGATGATAGTACCAAAAAAAAAAAAAATGTAAAATATCTCATTAGGTGATTTAATACTTATTACATGGTGAAATGATTACTTTATGTATATTAGGTTAAATAAATATACCATTAAAGTTAATTTCATCTTGTTATAGACTGTTTGAGTCCCCTCGAAATTCGTTATGTTGAAACCCTAACCCCCAATATGACGGTATTTGGAGCTGGAGCCTTTGGGAGGTAACCAGGGTTAGACTGGTTCATGAGGGTGGGGCCCTCAATTTGGGATTAGTGGGAGAGGAGAACGATCCCTCTCTACCTGGCCCTCCAAACACAAGGAGAGGCCACGTGAGGACACGGTGAGAAGACAGCAATCTGTAAGCCGGGAGGAGGGCCCTCGCCACATCCCTACCATGCTGGCACACTGATCTCGGACTTCCAGACACTAGAACTATGAGAAATAAATTGTTATTTAGGTCACCCGCCTATAGTATTTAATACAGCGAGCAGTCCGAGCAGACTAAGCCACCAGTTTCTTTTCCCATTTATTGACACAACTACTAGAACATTTTAAGGTATGTATGTGGTTGGTGCTACGTTTCTGTGGGACAGTGCTGTTCTTGACCCTCCTACTGCGTGCTGCAGAGGACGGGGGTAATTCTAAACAGCAAGCCAGGAGCTGGAAGGAAGGGCATCCATGAACTCAAAGAACAGGAGAGCCAGCTCTCCCCTACCTGCACCTGAGGCAGCTCTTCCCATAGCTGTTCACAAATCAGGGCAGTGGCCACCAGAAACGTCTAGCGACCCCACCTTCCTCCTAGGGCAGGACCACAGGTCCTTGGATTCCAGTCTAAGTCTAGCTGCCCCACTCTGCAAGGAACACTGCTCAGCACTACCCAGGCCGGGTGGGGGGAGCAGAGGGAAGGAGGTTAACGCAGTCCTTCCAGGGGCCCCATTCCCCCCTGCCGAGTCTCATCAAGGAGGGAAGTGAGACTGGTGAGACCAGAGTGAGACAAATTAGGATGAGGGTTCCAGGTCTGAGGCTGTCCTGTTCTAGGAGGAGACCCTCTGTGCAGGCAGGGAGAGGACTGAAAGAGCCCGGGACCTTCGAGAGGGATCTAGAGACAGCCAGGCAGGCTGCCGCGTGCCTATTAAGTCGGAAGCCGGCTCCTCTGGAAGGCAATGCCTTTCTTTCTCTTCAGAAGCATCTCAAAGCAGCACTTAAAAGGCAGAGTTCAACACCATCACTTTGCTTCTACCACACAAGAAATGGCTCCAAAAGAGCCGCGACGCCCCATCCCACACTGGGCCCGGGGACCAATAAGGAGGTCCCCTTCCTCTTGCTCCTGCACTCAGGCTACGCAGCTCCAAACTCCACAAGGAGAACTCACCTGCTTCGAGCGCAGACAACTAAGCTGTGATACATTAAAAGGAGGCGGGAGAGTGGGGGTGGGATGGGACGGAGATTCCCCCATTCCCACCCCCGCAGTAGCGCGGGGATCCCTGCCCCGCCCCTGCAGGCCAGGCCCCGCCCTTCACGGGTTTCCCAGACTCCGCGCTGCTGCCACCGCGGGCGGCAGGGGACCCGCGCTGCATGTGTAATGGGGGCTGGGAACAAAGACTCGCAGGACCCGACGCCCCGGCTGCCGCGCACCAGCCGCCTCGACCTCTCGGGGCTTCTCCCTGGAGCTTCAACGCGCGGCTCTCCACGCTGCTCAGGGCTGCCTAGAGCCACCCGAACTGGAGCGCGGAGCCCATCCCTGCGCGCAGCCCGAGTTGGGCGCGCCCGAGCACCGCTCGAAGAGGAAAATCACTGCTTCGGCCTTGGGGGAAAGCGCTTTTCCCGGCGGAATTCCCACTGTATGCACCCGCACCCACACACCCTCCTCCACAGGCACGCGAGCCCAACGCCAGCCCCGCCGGTCACCCGCCCCCGCCACGTGCTTCCCAGAGGCACAAACAGGGACCTGTTAGTGTTTCATCGCATCCCACCTCTCTTCCCAGGAGCCTCAAACAAAGCGGTCCGTGGGGCGACCGCACCTCGCGTCCTGGGGCCGCCGCAGGGAAAGCGGGCGTAGGTGGGAGCTGGCGCCAACTGCCCGCCTCGCGGGGAACCACGACGCAGACGCCGGTGGGATGGGGTGCAGGGGACTCCTCCAGGATGTGTGAAGCAGCCCCCTTCATTTGGCTACACCTAGTGGCTCTGAGGGTCGCGCAGTCCTGCCCCCAGCCCCTTCTGCGCCTACAATCCCGCCACCTCCGGGTTAGATCTGCCCACCCCGCCTGGCCACTTGCCCCACGCTCCGGTTTCCCTCTCGCTCTCCCCGGGTTCCACGCGCCCGAGAAGCCTGAACCCCGACCCCGAGGCACTGGACCCCGGCCCCGATCATGGGGTCGCCAGGCCGCCGCACCAACAAGACCGTCCCCCCAAGATTGGCGAGCGCGGAGCCCAGTCCCCGCCCCGGGAGGTGCAAGCTGGGTGCAGGTGGCGCGGCGAGGAGGCCACGGGCCCGCCCTTTGTTGGTAAACACCGCGCGGCGCCCGAGACCAGCCCCGCGCGCCCTCCCCGCGCCCCCCACGCCGCGCTCAGTCCTTACCCGCGCACAGCGATCCCCAGAGGAGGGCGAGGGCGGCCCAGGGCGCCGTCATGTTCCGCGGCGCCGCCCCGCGGACACCCGGAGCCCGCGGGCAGGGCCGCGCGGCGCTCCCGGGGCGCGCAGGGCCCAGCGGCGGCTGCGCTCGTCTTCCCGCTTCTTCCTTCGGTCTCGTTCCCCGCGCGTTTCCTGCGCCTTCGTCCCCGGGCAGCGTGCAGGCTGCAAGGGCCGGGCGGCGGGGCCGGGCTCAGGGCCGCTGCGGGCGGCGCAGGTTGCGGCCCGGGCTCCGGGGCGACGCGGGGGCCGGGGGGCGGCGGCGGGGCGCGGGTCGGGGCGCGCCCGACTCAGGCATAGCGCGGCGGGGCTGGGCCCGGGCCCCGGGCGCAGGGGCCGAGTCCGGAGGGGCCATGAACGGGGGGAGGGGTGGGGGGAGGGGAGCTGAACCGAGTCCAAAATGGCTCCTGAGCCGCGGCCGCGGAGCCGAGCCAGCGGGGAAACCCGGATGTTGGATACAAAGAGGCGGGCGAGCTGGGCGGGGAGGGGGAGGGGAGGCGGGCCCTCCGGCCGCGTGGTCCGCGCCCCCCTCAGGGGCGGCGCCCTGGAGAAACAACAACAAGGAGGCTCCGCCCCCAACCCGCGCCCTCCGCCCTCCGGGAGGTCGCGAACCACCTCCGGACTGGAGGGCGAGGCCGGGCGAGCTGGCAGAGGTGGCGGCGATGGGCCAGGGACCCCGTGGCCGCCGCACCTGGGATCTTGCTCCGCGCTAGAGCCCACGCTCCCGAGCGCACGCTGCCCTGCGATGCGAGAGTGGGTGGACAGCGCCTGGACTCGCCTGGATTCCCCTCCGCGCCTCCGTTTCCCCACCTTTGAAATGTGGGTCAGTGTGAACCCTGGGAGAGTCGTGTCGGCAGAAAAGGCTATCTTCTCTGAAATGACAGGAGTCCCCACGTCTGCAACCCCACCACACACACACACACACACACACACACACACACACACAGGCACAGTTGGGCATCCTGGAGTTGGATCCATCAGTGTGAGAGAAAGCGCCGAGCCCCTCCCCCGTAGAGCCGCAGCAGGTGGAAAAAGACCAATGGCAACTGGCTTCCCCAGCCTTACCCTTGTCCTTGGCACCCCCACCCCTCCCCACCCCCGCTTCAGTCTGCACCTTCAAAACTGTTCTCAGTTGCCTCCAGTCCCCCAGTTAATGATATTGTCTAGCGAATGATTCTGCTGTCCTCTTCACCTGCCACGTTCCTCCTCGGGACCCCTTGTTTTTCACCTCAGATCCTACTCTGTCACACACCAGAGCTTGGGAGGGTCATGATAGGACTCCCAGCTGAAGAGGGAAAGAAAGCCCATCACAACTCAGAGACGAGGTGCAGGATCCTTGAACACAGAAATTGTCCTCTGGCTTCTCCCGGCTTGCCACAGCCTTTCTAGGAGCAGGGCGAGAGCAGCCAAGAAGGAGGTAGTGCCTGGGGGTCTTGAGTTATTTCTCTTCTCTAAGCCTCGGTTTCCTTACTCAGAAAGTGAAGAGGTTCGATTTCTGTGCTTTGCATTTTTCGAAAAGCAGAAACCCTATTCAGAGAAAATAGGAGCAAGTCGGGGACCACACTTTGAAGTCAGTGCCCAGAAAGATTGGAGTCTCCAAGTCCCTTCCAGTTCTGGAAAATCCTGTGGAAAATGACAGCACCTCCTTGCCGCAATCCCTATATGGGCCTTTTAGCACAGAACTGAATGCTGCTATGAGCTAAGCAAGAAGCAGTGTAGTGTGGGATACCCTCTGCGTATAAGGTATTCGGTAATCCTACAGGTGCTACATCTAGAGACACATGATGGCAGGGGAAGGAACTCCATGTTCAGAATAAGTGTCTTTTCTAGGAACGATAAATCACTGCCTCCTCCCTACTGGAAGGTATCAACTATAACCCATTGTGCCAACAATTGAATTTGGCTGGTTCTTCTCTTCTACTCCATACCACGTTAGATTATCACAATAAGGGCTCAGGGTGGTCCACGTTGCCAAGACATCTGTGTCTTCCACCTTGATGTCTCTGGGAACTCCAAATTTGTATATCTAACTGCCTACTTGACATCTCCATTTGGCAGCCTATCAGGCATCTCCAACCTGACCTAGCCAAATCAGAATTACCCGTTTTCACCACAAATCTACTTCTCCAGTTGTCCCTGTCTGAGTCAATGGCATAACCAACCAACCAATCGCTCAGACCAAAACTTTATGAGCCGCTCTTGATTTCTCCCGTGTGCGGTCCCTCAGCAAGTTGGCTTCAAAAACACATCAACCGTCAAGCCACTTTTTCCATTTGTACCATTGCCTCCCAACCTCTCACATCTGGACCACTGCAATAGCAGTGAGCTGGAAGGGGTTGTAACTAGTCACCTGCTTCCCTTCTTGCCTGTAACAATACATCTTCTATATAGCACCTGAAATGATCTTTTAAACATGGACCTAGTATCACGTCACTCCTGTCCTTAATATCCTCCCATGGCTTCCTGTTACAATGACTAACAAAGCTTTACATAATCAGCCCTTCTTCCTCTCCAGCTATTCATTATCAGCCAGACACACTGGCTTGCGTTCTGTTCCTCGAACACATTAAGGATGTTTCTACCTTAGAGCCCCCACGATCTCCACTGCCACTGCTGGATACTCTTGCCCTGACTCTCTTGGAGAGCTGAAATCCATGTTGTTGAGCTCATGAGATTAGCCTCTATCTCTGCTACCATTTTGTTCGTGAACCAATACTAGGCTGGGAGGGAAAGGTGATGTAGGTATCTGAAAATCAAGTCTGGTTTGGGTTTTCTGTTCTTTTGAAACTACAAGAGCACTAAATACCCCCTTTGGTATTAGACATGAGGTAACTGGCAGCTGAAAGGCAAAACAAACAAACAAACAAACAAAGTAGCAAATGTCTACGATAGAACTTATGGCTGGGAGTTCTGCCATTCAGGAATTCTGTGTTTAGGACCACTATCCCCCTGCTCTCCCCCCCCCCCCACCGCCCCTTCTCAATGATCATAGTCAGAAACCAAGGAATTGGGAAGAAACAATTGAGCATCCTTCAGTATCAGGCTAATAATGTAGGATGGAAAATTATAGCATTATAATTTGACATGGTATCCGAATAGTTCTAAGGCATTTTATTGTGAGGGTTACATGCATTCATTTGTCAAGGTAAACCCTTAAAATAACCACAATTTTTGTAATTTTATTTGAAGAACTCTTCACTTTAAAGAAAAGTCAAGTGGCCTCTGCCTCTTTCAACTTCTGAGAGTCATTGGTTAGAGAGATGCTATAGTGGGTAATTATGAGAGATATAGGGTAATATATATTAGAACATATTAGTGGGTAATTTAGTTACAGCAGTACCACATTAAAAGATTTCAGAGGGTACTATTCACTCTATATAATGGGGGTGAACCCCACTCTATATAATGGGGGTGAACCAAACCTTAGTAAGCTATCTATTTCCAATCTATTCTATGTGCCATCAACATTAAAAGTTACTTCGACAACTCTCCAACTGTTTTTATTTCTTTTCCCCCTTCTCTTCATACTTCTCCCCATTCTCTCTTTCTTAACTTATGGTGGCCATCTTGAAGGCAACTAAATTAATTGGGTTGGGTAGAAAGGTCTCTCAAAATAGATTCGATTATGCAGCGGTAACGGAAAATCTCCAAATCTCGATGGCTTCAAACAACCAAATTTATTTTTCGCTCATGCTACCTGTCCATGGTGAGTCACCAAGCAAGTTCTACTCATTGTAATAACTCAGGGACACGAGCTAATGCAGGCTACATTTTGACACATGCTTCTATTATTGCAGAGACAGAAGGCAAGAGCATGGTAAATTATATTCAGGCTCTTAAAACTTCTACCAGATTCCAGGAAAGTGGTGGCTAGGCTGCTGGTTGTATAGTTTTCGAATCTTCCAAAATCCTCACAGAGCAACTACATGGAAACAAAAACAGAATATCCATATACATTTGCAACAAAACTAGGTGACAAAGTTTCCTCCAAAACACCAAAAATACAAGCAAACGGAGGCAACCTACAAACTACCAACAGCAATGAAAGCTTCATGGACCAGCATGTGCGCAAGGGGGACCTGAGGAAAACAACAGGGTGGATGAGATCCCCAAGAACAATAGAATCCGAAACAGCTAGGAGATATTCCTCAGAAAGCGTGGTTCAATAACTTAAGAACAGTAGGTGAAACTGGGAGGGGTTTCCCCAATCTGACAGCAAGTGAATGCAAGGAGATTGTGGTAAAAATAGAAACAGCTGGAAGAGTTTGTCTCTGTGAACTCTTAAGACTGATTAGCCAGGGCTCTGTTTTATCTATCTATCGAGAGAGAGAGAGAGAGAGAGAGAGGAAGGGAGTGTGTGCACTTGTAAGTGGGAGAGGGGCAGGCGGAGAGGGGGAGATGGAGAGAGAGAATCCCAAGCAAATTCCATGCCCAGCACAGAGCCCTATGTGGGGCTCGATGCCATGACCCCGAGATCATGACCTGAGCCAAAATCAACAGCTGGATACTTAACTGACTGAGCCCCTCAGGCATCCCCAGTGCTCCGATTTAGGTCAGATTCCTACATTGAGAAACTGCTGGAAATGGAATCAAAATTGAGCTGGGTAACAATTTTCCTCAGGCCATCGCAGAGTAACTGGAATGGCATTTGTCATATGTTATATCTACCATAACCAGAAAAATGGACAAGATATAGGAGGCAATTATTTTTGGACATGATACAAGCTGTAATCCCTGAGAAAAGAAAAAAAAAAAAATGAAGGGAGCCTTATGATTGCCCCTGCTTTCTGCCTGGAGACAAATTCCAGTCCACAGTGCAGGAAGTGTATCCCAAGCAGAGCCTGGCAACCTTGCAGAGTTGAGAACAGAGTGAGACTAAAAATCAAGAAGACTATAGCAAACTTAACGGGGCGCCTGGGGGGCTCAGTCGGTTAAGCATCCGACTTGGGCTCCGGTCATGATCTCATGGCTCATGAGTTCGAGCCCTGCATTGGGCTCTGTGCTGACAGCTCAAAGCCCGGAGCCTGCTTCGGATTCTCTCTCTCTCTCTCTCTCTCTCTCTCTCTGCCCTTCTCTGTTCATGCTCTGTCTCTCTCTCTCCCTCTCAAAAAGAAATCAACATTAAAAAAAAAAAAAAGTTTTGCCTAAAAAGAAAAAAAGAAGGCTATAGCAAATTTAAGAGCAAACTTTACTCTGGTACAGTACCAGAGAGAAGGGAACTACATAAAGAAAGCTGGACATCTGCAAAGGAGTCTCCTTGGGTCTTTTCCTGAATTCTGAGTTGCACATACACATAATGAAACTCCATGGGGTGAGAGAGAAAAAACAACAGAAGAGCTGTAAGCTATGAGCTCCAAGAGCTCATACAGGAAAGGGAAGTTTTTAGCTCTTACCATCCAGAGTGGAAAGTCCTCATTAAATACCCAGCACACTCAGAGTGAAGATACAAAGGGTCACTCCACCATAGCAGAAGTAAACTAGCCAAGAAGAAAGGCTACCGTAAGCCCACCATGCCAAGCCTTGAAATGATTAAGGTGATACATAAGTGACTTAAGTACTCACCAGACAAAAGTTCAACACTTTTTTAAAGGAATTCAACAAATTCTGACTCTCTACAATAAAAAATGTACAATGCCCAACATTTAAAAAACTTTACCAGACATGTGAAAAGGCAAGAAAATGTGACCCACAAGAAGGAGAAAGAATGGTCAATGGAAACAGAAAAGAGATGATGAAATTACAAGTCAAGGATTTTTTTTTCAATTGTTATTTATTTTTAATTTTTTTTTTAGTATTTAGTTTTGACAGAGACAGAGCACGAGCTGGGGAAAAGATGGGGGGAGGGGACAGGGACACAGAATCCAAAGCAGGCTCCAGGCTCTTAGCTGTCAGCACAGAGCCTGTCTCGGGGCTCGACCTCAGGAACTGTGAGATCATGACCTGAGTCAAAGTCAGACTTTTGACTGAGCCACCCAGGGACTCTATTTTTATTTTTTTTAATGTTTATTTTTGAGAGAGAGAGAGAGAGAGAGCAAGCTCACAAGTGGGGGAGGGGCAGAGAGAGAGAGAGACAGAGAGACAGAGAGACAGAGAATCTGAAGTGTGCTCTGTGCTGACAGCAGACCGCCCGATGTGGGGCTTGAACCCACAACCAAGAGATTGTGACCTGAGCCCCAACTTTCTTTTTTTAAATCAGGAATGAGTGTTAAGTTTTGTCAGAGGACTTTTCAGCAACCATAATCAAATTGCTTTTTAGATCTATTAAAATGGGGAATTAAGTTTTGTCAGAGGACTTTTCAGCAACCATAATCAAATTGCTTTTTAGATCTATTAAAATGGGGAATTGTATTCACTGATTTTCTAATACTCAGCCATTAAGCTGCACTTGAGTCATGATCGATCATCTTCAATGCCCTGTTGCTTTCTGTTTGCTGGTATTTTCTTTTGGGGATTTTCTTATTGATATTAATCCAATGATATTTGACAAATGTATCATTTATAAATATGATCTTTTTAAAATGTTTAATGTTTATTTTTTTGGGAGGGGTGGGAGTGGGGAGGGGCAGAGAGAGAGAGGGGGACACAGAATCCGAAGCAGGCTCCAGGCTCTGAGCTGTGAGCACAGAGCCCCAAGCAGGGCTTGAACCCACGAACCTGAGCCGAAGTCGGACACTTAACTGACTGAGCCACCCAGACGTCCCTATATCTATGATTTACACTAAATCATTACAAATTGGCAAAATTGGCAATAACTTCATTGCTATGAATAAGAGATTGATATGTAGTTTCTTATTTTGTTTTATCTTTATGAGGTTGGGTATTGTAGCTGTTAACTACTGTTAAAATCACGCTGCCTAACAAGCAACCAGAAAGCCTGAGGCTTACAGCACTAAAAGGTTTATTGCTCATGTGACTGAGGTGCTTCCGACATCGGCTGGGCTAACTTACACATCTGCAGTTCAACCAGTTGTTGGCTGGGAGCACGTGGAAGAACCAGGCTCTGTCCCACGTGCCCGTCATCTTCTTACCGCAGTAACGCTGCTCTTACAAGAAAGAGAAGGCTCACTCAGGCAAGTCATTTAGAGCCTCAGCTTGCATCCCATTTACTGATGAGGCCAAGGCCAAGTTACACAACCAATCCTATTCAGAATGGGAGAGCGTGGCAAAGCCGTGCAACAAAGTATGCGGACACGCATGAGGCACGTGGGGCCATTTCGGCAGCTGTCTCAGTTTTTCCTCCTGGCCGCAGTTAAACACATCATTTCCACATGTTGAGTATGCACATTCCCATCCCAAAGCCCTCGAAAATCTCAGTCGGGTTTAGGATTTCACCATCTAAGTAAGGTCTGGTTGCGCCTACGCTTGAGCCAAGGACGTATGAACCAGGTATAGGAGAGGCTAAGCCTCTCACATGGCCAACATAAGTGGACGAAAACAGAGACAAGATAATAGCAAAAGAGCTATCATTTGGGAAGTGTCAGGATGGAAGCAGATAGCAGTCACTGGCCCATAGCAATTCCCAAGTCCCACTGGGAGTGTATGAGCAGGTCCCTCTGCTCTATAGATGGGGAATGCTTTGAATTTCTATTGCTGCGTAACAGTAAATAACTAGTTATCACCACAAACTAAAACAACACCCATTTATTATGAGTTTCTGTGGGTTCAGAAACTGGGCACGGTTTACCTGAGTCCTCTGGTCCTCTGCGTCAGAACCTCTCACAAGGCTATAATCAAGATGTTGGCCAGAGTTGGGGGTCTCATTTGAGGCTTGACTAGGGAAGTCATGTGGTTGTTAGCAGGATCCAGCTCCTAGTTAATTGCTGGACTGAGGGCCTCAGCTATTGAATGGTTATTGGCCAGAAAGTGCCCTCACTTCCCTGCCTTGTGGGTCTCTCCATAGGACAGCTTACTTCATCCAAGTCAGCAAGGGAGAGTCATTAGACTCCGCTAGAAAGATAGAAATTAGAATCATATGTTAACATAATTACAGAAGTGACGTACCATCACTTTAGCCAGATTCTATTAGAAGCACCTTACAATAGCTTCTCGGCCTTTTGGCTAAGATCTAGTGTAGAAGCACCTTACAGGTTCTGCTCACACCCAGGAGGGAGTTACACAAGGGTGTGACTACTAGGAGGCAGGGGTCATTGCAGGCCATATTGGAGTTTATCTGCCACACTGGAAGTGACATCCCTGTCCATTGTTTCCCAAGGCTCTTGGCTTTACCGTCTACATCTTTCACTTTGCATTGCCCTCCTTGAGCACTTCTGAAGAGAGCACTGGAAAACACGCCTCTGAACAACATCCTCAGCCTGTGTCCTGGCCAAAGAAAGCTGGGGGCCCAGAGTCTTTTTTACATTTAGTCCCTTTTAATCTAGGCTGATGCCACTTTTTATTAGTATAGCTCCCTAAAAAGTTCTTTGGATCTTCTGTGCCTGATTTAAATCCACTCTCTACACCAAAAGCCATACCCCATCATTTTTGAGATCTTGCTTGCTCTCTGGGTTTAATCACTGATACTTTAAGGTATCAATCAAGCTGCTGAGGGACAGGAATCTCATGTTTCCTCGAAGTCATCTTAATCAACTGGAAAAGTCTATTAGATAATGCCTTGATTCTTTCTCAATGCCTTGATAATGCCTTGATTCTTTCAGAGGTCTTGGCAAAGGGTCTTTCAGTCCTTGACTTTGTTTTTACTTAAAGCTGTATCTTAAGTCAGATCTTTTAATGGCTTAAAGGGATGAAGAGGAGTTATTATTCTAGCACCTTTACATTCCCTCTAAATTCTACTTTAAACCTGGCTAATTCTCTTCCGAGTGATATTTGACATTTTCAACATCCTGCCTAGGAATGTCTTTCCTCAAGCCCAAATGTTCAGTAGATACATTTTCCACCTTCCAAGTTACTACAAGGTGCTAGGTTTCTTTCAGGCATCTTTCAGCCTCCCAAAATAATTTTCTCATCATTTTTCCAAGTCCCACCCACAGCTCAGCTCCAATGTCACATATATTATTTTTTTGATTTGGCACCGATTTCTGTATCAGTTGTCCATTTTTAAAAAATTTTTTTTAATGTTTATTTATTTTTGAGAGATAGAGACAGAGTGTGAACAGGCAAGGAGCAGAAAGAAAGAGGGAGACATAGAATCTGAAGCAAGCTCCAGGCTCCGAGCTGTCAGCACAAAGCCCGACGCGGGGCTCGAACTCACGAACCACGAGATCATGACATGAGCCGAAGTCGGAAGCTCAACCGACTGAGCCACCCAGGCGCCCCTGTATCAGTTGTCTGTTATTGTGAATAAATCATTTTAAATATCAACGCCTTAAGATAATAAGTATGTGTTTAGCTCACAAATCCATAGGCTGGTGATTTAGGTTGGACTTGGCTGGGCAGCATTTCTGGTCTCACGTGGACCCACTCACCTGTCTGGGACAGTCAGATACCTTGATTGATCCAGGATGGCTTTGGTCAGGCTAGGTTAGACACAAAATTTTCATAATAAAGGCAGAGAGCAAAATGAGAGAAATCCTCAATTGCATAAGGTATTTTCAAAGCCACGCTTGCATCTTTTTTGTGAAAACCCTATTGGCCAAACTTGCACGGCTGAGCCCAGAGTCAGGGAGGGAGGGCACAACAAAACTCCATTGCGAAGTATGTGCATGTAGGGATAAATGAAGAATTGGGGTTTATTTTGCAATCTAGTATAGGGATCAATGTTGGATTTGCTTCACACAAATAATCTGGAAGTGTTTCTTCTTTTCCAGTGCCCTGGAATACATTATATAGCAAAGGGATTAACTATGAAAGTTTGGCAGAATTATCCTGTGAAACCATCTGACCTAGAGTCCTTTTCATAGTATAGCTCTTCGACAACCTTTTCCATTTCCTTTATGAAAATTAGTCTGCTTAAACTTATCTCTACTGGAGTCATCTTACACATTGTTTTCCTAGGCCATTACCATTTCATCTAGGTTTCTAAACTTCTTTGTAGGATTGTATAAAATAGTCCTTAAAATTAAAAGTTATTTTGTTTTATTTTTTCACCATTTTACTTTTTTATATTTTTAGTTCCTTGCCCTTTTACTTAAGTTTGCTAGTGACTTGTCTATTTTTTTTCCCAATCAAAATACTCCTAATGTTATTTTCCTGTTTTCCAACATGATTTTATCATTACTTCTAACATCCCCCCCTCTTTTGTTCACTGTTCTTTTTTTTTGTTTTTGAGTTGTACTTTTTTCCATTTTATTTATTTTCTAAATTTACATCCAAGTTAGTTAGCATATAGTGCAACAATGATTTCAGGAGTAGATTCCTTAATGTCCCTTACCCATTTAGCCCATCCCTCCTCCCACAACCCCTCCAGTAACCCTGTTTTTTCTCCATATTGAAGAGTCTCTTATGTTTTGTCCCCCTCCCTGTTTTTATATTATTTTTGCTCCCTTCCCTTATGTTCATCTGTTTTATATCTTAAAGTCCTCATTTGAGTGAAGTCATATTTGTCTTTCTCTAATTCCGCTTAGCGAAATTCCATCTGCATAGTTGCAAATGGTAAGATTTCATTCTTTTTGATTGTGGAGTAATACTCCATTGTATATATACACCACAACTTCTTTGTCCATTCATCCATCGATGGGACATTTAGGCTCTTTCCATACTTCGGCTATTGTTGATAGTGCTGCTATAAACATTGGGTGCATGTGCCTTCGAAACAGCATACCTGTATCCCTTGGATGAACACCTAGTAGTGCAATTGCTAGGTCGTAGGGTTGTTCGATTTTTAATTTTTTGAGGAACCTCCATTTTGTTTTCCAGAGTGGCTGCACCAGTTTGCATTCCCACCAGCAGTGCAAAAGAGATCCTCTTTCTCTGCATCCTTGCCAGCATGTTGTTGCCTGATTGAGTTGTATTTTTAATTCATTTACGTTTTAGTCTCTCATCATTGTTACAGTACTTAAAAATTTTTGAGTATAGTTGACACATTGTGTTGCAGTATTGTTATATTTCACCTATCACTGCTTTAAATATATCTCACAGATTTCATTATCATTTTTTAAAAGCTCTAAAATTTTAGTTTATGTGTCCCCTTTGCTCCAAGAACTATTCATAGAAGTCTTTCTCCAGGTGGGACTAAGGAATATATTTTATTGAGGTGCCTGGGTGGCTCAGTCGGTTGAGCATCAGACTTAGCTCAGGTCATGATCTCATGGTCCATGGGTTCGAGCCCCGCATGGGGCTCTGTGCTTGGAACTTGGAGCCTGCTTCGGGTTCTGTCTCCCTCTTTCTCTGCCCCTCCCCAGCTCATGCTCTGTCTCTCTCAAAAATAAGCATTAAAAACACATATATTTTATTCTCATTTTATTGCATTGTGATTAAAGAAGATTGTATTCTCCTTATTTTGCGGCAATTATAGATGTCTTTGTGATATAATAAATTACCAGTTTTTGTGAGAATAATATATTCTCTATTATTTATTATTATTCCTTATTAGGTGCAAAGTTCAATATATATTCAGAAGATATATAGATTGTTGGAATCTATAGGTGAAATCAAAGAAAATCATTTAACGTTGACAAAAGAAATAGCTGAGGCTGTAACATTCATAACATACCTTCATTGTGAACTGTGGCCTTTAGCATTATAGTGCCCTTCTTTGTCTAATTTTCTCCTGGCTTCTACCTTTGTCAAATAGCAATATTGCAATCTTGCTTTTTATGATTTGTATCTGCCTGGTATATTTTTGCCCAGCTCTCTAATTTTTAGCCTTTGTGGATCAATTGTTTTAAGTGTGTCTCTTGTAAATAAGATAATATGATGTTGGTTTGTGAGCTAATCTGAAACTTTTTGAAAAAAGTAAGGCCTCAAGTTTAAATAGACTTTTGAGCAAGAGAAAGCATGAGCAAGGGAGAGGGGCAGAGAGAGAGGAAGAGAGAATCCCAAGCAGGCTCCACACTGTCAGCACAGAGCCCCACTCGGGGCCTGAACCCACAAACCATGAGATCATGACCTGAGCCAAACTCGAGTTGGATGCTTAACTGACTGAGCCACTCAGGTGCCCCCCAACCTGAACTTTTCTCAAAGTTTTTATTTAAATGTGTTAACATACAGTGTAATATTAATTTCAGGTGTACAATATAGTGTTCAACACTTCCATACATCACCCAGTGCTCATCACAACTGCACTCCTTAATCCCCATCACCGACTTCACCCATCTCCCCATCCAACGCCCCTCTGGTAACCTCATTTATTCTCTATAGTATTTCTTGGTTTACCTCTTTTTTTCCCTTTGCCCATTTTTGAACTTTTAATAGAGGAGTTGAGTCCTTTACTAATTTGACTCTATGCTTGTTATACTACTGTGTGTATATACTATATTCACTGTATGTTTTTCACTATGTGATTTATTGTTTTTACTATTGTTTCTTCGGACATTGAGGGAGATTTCTATTTTTATTCTGGTGATTATCTTCATAAGACACTATTACCTTTATATAATTTTTAGTCTTTTTCTTACTTAAGTCCCAACTATTTGCTTTGTCAACTTTAAATGATACTTTGCCTTGTACGTTCCCTTTGCAACACAGACGTCTTTGTATTGTCCTTTCTCCCTTCTTTTTCATTTATTTCATTTTTTTTTAAACGTTTATTTATTTTTGAGACAGAGAGAGACAGAGCATGAACAGGGGGAGGGGCGGAGAGAGAGGGAGACACAGAATCTGAAACAGGCTCCAGGATCTGAGTTGTCAGCACAGAGCCCGACGCGGGGCTCGAACTCACGGACCATGAGATCATGACCTGAGCTGAAGTCGGACGCTTAACCGACCAAGCCACCCAGGCGCCCCTATTTCATTGTTATTTCTACCTTGTCAAAGCATATACCACTTGATACTATTCTTCTACCCTTATCTCCACTTTTATTTTGGTCTTAGATCTGAAACTAAAGACACTCAAGGCTCACCATCAGTCATTTTGCTGAAGTCCCCCAATCATCTCGTAGTTGGTTGAAGCATGTCTTTTAGTAAGGTCCTCCAGGGTTACAAGTACACTATTTCTTGAGCTCTCACATGATTCTAACTTCGATATATCCTTGATACTTAAAGGACAGCTTAGCTTGATACAAAACACTTATTCTTAGTTCAGTTTTTTTCTTTAAACTTCTTGAAAATGTTGCTCCCTTGTACTTTCTTTTTTTGAGAAATCTGATGCCAACCTGACCTTTCCTTTGTTAAAAACTAGCTCTTTTGGACTAGATGGGTTTTTTCCTCACCTTCAAAGTGTAGCAGTTTGCTAGGATATGTCTCAGTTGATCATTCTGGGTCAATTTTCCATGTAACAAAAAGGGGCCCTTTCAAGATAAAGATTCACATCTTTTGCTTTTCAGAAACTTCCAGGGGCAGTTTAAGTATTAGCCAATTCCACTATCTTGAGAAACTTAACAGAAGACCATGGGGAAAGGAAGGGGAAAAAATAGTTACAGAGAGGGAGGGAGGCAAACCGTAGGAGACTCCTAAATATAGAGAACAAACTGAGGGTTGATGGGGGGGGGGGGGGGGGGGGAGAGGGGAAAGCGGGCGATCACACTGAGGAGGGCACTCACTGGGATGAGCACTGGGTATTGTATGGAAGTGATGAACCATGGGAATCTACCCCAAAACCAAGAGCGCCTTGTACACACTGTATGTTAGCCAATTTGACAATAAATTATACTAAAAAATAATCAAAAATTAAAAAAAAAAATAACCAATTCCACTGTCTTCTCTTTTGGTAGCTTCCAGAAGCTCCCATTTTACCTGTTACTTTACTGATCCTTTTCCTTCTGGACTTTGTCAGCTCTTCCTCTCTATCCTTTGCTGTCTTAGCTTTCATCATTCCCATCTTCTATATCTTGAAGACATCTCGATTTTTATTTGAATATGTTGTAATTTAGTCTTCATTCCTATGACGCTTTTTTGTTCAAATCCTTTCCCAAGCTTGATCAGTTCTCTCTTCACACACATGCCTGTTGAACCTTCATTTTCATTCTGAGTTTTAAATGCTCTGACCTGTGATATTCTTTCACATCTGCACTTGCACTGAAACTTCTTTTAAAGCTCACACCGGAGGGTTGTTACGATTTACCGTATTTGTCCTTTACTCTCTTTCGTTCTCTTTATTTTGGAGTATTTCATCAGCTTGAAAAATCGATTCTTACTTTGTTTTCTTCCTACGTATGTCTATGTGGTAAGTTCCCTTTTCTATTTATGTTGACATGCTTGCAATGACAGACAACTCTATGGGGGCAGAGGTAAAATGGGAAATGGACTGACCGCCTTTCTCTGTTTCTTGGTCTAAGAGAGCCTTTTTCTGTTGGTCAATGTTGTAAAATTTCTTTCATAAGTCAAGTGTAGGTAGCAGGGGTTGGGAAGTTGCCCGTTTTCCTCTGAATCGACTTGCTGTTGACAGGCTGTCACCCTCAGCTTTCTGCTTTCTTCTTCCTCTCATCCACCAAGCCTGCTAAGGACACCACTTCCTTTTGAGATGACTTCATCTCTCTCAGAAATGCTGCCGGCCCCGTTCATTTTGCAAACCTCTTCCTTTTGACTCCCCCCTATCCACTGCTCTAACCCACCGGGTCTCAGACCTGCTCTGCAGCATTTTTCCACTCTGGGTGAGACCACAAGGAGCCTGGTTTCACTGAAGTCCCAATTTAGGTGAGGGCCTGCAGCAGAGGTAATCTCTGGGGGATTCTGTAGAAGCAGATCACAGAGGATTTTCTATGTAGGCTTTTGTCATAATTTGAGCAAGGTATAAAGGGGTCCAAGGTAAAACAGGGGGGATGGAGAGAAAGGAACTGCTTTAGGAGTTACCAGAGGAATAACCAAACTCACCTGGTGACTCATCTGACGTGGGAAAGAGAGAGGATATCTGCATTTGGGGGTTGGGTTCCTGAATGCATGGATGCATGGTGATTCCAATTCACTGAAACAGCAACATGAAAGGAGGAGGTTGGGGGAAGGGCAAGGGAAGATAAGTGGAGTCTGAAGTACCCCTGTGAGAATGCTGGTAGACTCCAAGGAGAGTTCTGGATGGAAACATAGATCTGGAGGTTCCTGGTATGGAAACGGTGGTTGAAACCCAAGAATAGATGAAATCATCTAACCAGAGGACAGAATGGGTGAGAAAGAAGGATGAGGACAGAGATTTGGGGCCCAGCAGGAATTAAGGGGTAAACAGAGCAGAAGTATCAGTAAGGAAAGAAGGAATGAAACATCAGGGAAGCAGAAGAGCTGGAGAGAATGGCTAACAACAGAAGGCAAGGACAGAAATAATTACCCCAATGGATTAAAACACATAAAATACGCTAAATGCATCAGATTGACACTGAAAAAAATATCTAGTTGCTGGTAGAGGATGCCTGGGGATTAACCCATTATTTTGAACACTAGTGAACACCGGGAAGAATCTATTTATTCGGCCTCTCCTATATAAACACCACCACTGGGTAACTGGATGGGGAATGTCTCACATAGAAGAATGCCAGGTCATAAATGAAGAGGACTAACAAAACTGGATCCCTAGTGCGCTGATGGACCTGGGGATGAACATCACAACAGTGAGAGAAAACCAGACATTACGTGCCTCCTGATGGAAGAACACAACACCGTCCTGGTTGTCTGACGCAAAAAGGAAAACTGCATCGTGTGTGATCGAGTCTCTTAAGTCAGTGGTTATGAACGAGGGGCAATTTGGCCTCCCTATCCCCACCAGGAGGTATCTTGCCACGTCTGGAGACATTTTGGATTGTCACGACTCGGGGAGAGGGTGACACTGGCATCTGGCGGGTAGACGCCAGTGATACTGCTGCCCCCCACAACCAAAACTTATCCAGTCCCAAATGTCAATAGTACTGAGGGTGAGGAACTCTGTATTGGATCCAACCACCAATCTTCAGGAAATATAGAAGACAGAGAACATGTCAAACGACACCACAGAAATAGAATCAAAAAATCCAGAATTTGAGAAATTCTCCCTGAAGGAAGGGATGGAGGGAGGGAGGTGCTACCCTGTACTACCTGGGAGAGGGGCCCTCCAAGTGGTCTGGTGTGCCAGGGAGTCAGGCAACCGGTGGGGAGAGCTGATGGGAGGGGACAGGAAGCACGGTCATCAGGTGTGTCAAACTCTTTGGGTGGGAGGTAGTGAGTTTCAGCAGGTGGGCACGGGGAGGAAGAAGAGCTCATGTAGGATGAGGGGCAGATGCTGGAAGGACAGAAGGGAGAAACCTTGAAGGAGGAGTAAGCATGGGGAAGGCAAGAAAGGAAGAAACTAGGAGGCCATTCAGACACTGAAAGAAGGGAGTCAGGGTTGGGGGGGTGGTGAAATGGGATAGCAGGGTCACGGTATGGGGCGGGGGTGGCTGTGGGTTGCAGTTTGGGGAGGAGTGGCCAAAGAGTCCGAGTTGGAGAAGGGGGTGCTGGGGTCAAGGGATGAGGGATGGCTTTGTTTCCCCCGTTCTGCTGATTTAAGTCCCTGTACATAAAAGTCCCTTGGGTTTAGGTGGTCCGGGGCAGGACTGGAGCAGTGCAAGGTGGGCAGGCACAGTCACTTAGAACAAGGAGGAGGATCCCTGCTGTCCAGGAGCACGTCTCGAGGCGGG
Source organism: Panthera uncia (assembly GCF_023721935.1). Classification (NCBI taxonomy): domain Eukaryota; kingdom Metazoa; phylum Chordata; class Mammalia; order Carnivora; family Felidae; genus Panthera; species Panthera uncia. Next base: position 149,236,972 of record NC_064810.1, read on the forward strand.
ATCAGTGAGTCTGGGCAGGCAGGGTTAACAGGGGTGCCTGGGCCTGAGGAATTCTCTCAGGAGGCCCCTGGGTCTGCGACAGGATTCTCTGCTCAAGCTTGGCGTATCGTGGAAGGAGGGCCTCGTAGACCTGGAGGGGCAGAAAGAGCTGGTTAGACTGGGGAGGGGGAGGTGCCTCTTACATCTCTCTGCAACTTACAGTTTTAAAACTTAATACCCCATTTACTTGTAATTGAGGCTTCTGTGCAGGGCAAAAGAAAGGAAGCATCAATTCGCAAAAGAGGAAAAAGCTAGTAGTACTCAAACCTGCAGCCTAAGGTTTTTTAAAAAGGCAAATTAGGACGAACAAACAATTTCCGTTACCAGGTTTACAACATTTTTTAAAATTCCAGGTCCCTGGTAATGCTGTCTCGGGGTCTCTTCCCAGAGCTGGTGAAGTCGGTCGTGCAGCCCTTCCGGAAACCAACTTGACCGCACGCTGGTATCAAAGGGCATAAAAATGCCCACAGCCTTTGACCCAGTTACTCTACTTCTGCAAAGTTCTCCTAAGGAAATCCTACGTGTGGGGGGCCAGGCCTACTGAGGGTCTTCTTAGACACCACTAAACGGCCAGTCCCCTAAGAATACCACAGGCCACACGCTGGCCCTCAAAAGGATACACTGGAGAAATGCACCTGTCGGCACAGTGGCTGCAGGTGGACCTCTTCAACGAAAGACCATGCAGCGGTCCTTACAGCAGTCTGCACAAGTGTCCAGGAAAGGGTCTCCCTGCCGTCTCTCCTCCCTGACCCCCATGTTACAGCTCAGGCGCAAGGAGATGGAATCCACACCATACAGGTGCACGAACCACCCTGGCTCTGGAATCTCCTACCACAGGAGTATCTCTTTGAACAACTCCATAGGCAAGAGACATGCCCCTGAGAAGTCACTGTACTGAGGGAAGCCCTATGAACGACTTCCTGTCAGGTGTATATGGTTTTCCCACTCCAGGTGCAGTGCCTTAATTGAAGGTCACTTTTAACATAAGCAATGTGCGGCCTAGTAATGCTGTTGACATTCCATTTTTATTGTGTCAAAGGAAACAGAGGTAGAAAGTCAACCCAAGTTCAAACTTTCATGCAGAATAGAAGGTTTTGTTAACCTTTTACTCACATAATTGCAATTATAATAATTGAAAACCTAGAAGCAACTGTTCTAAGACATATTAAATGCTCAAGTAAGTTACTGGGGGGCACCGGGGTGGCTCAGGAGGTTCAGTGTCCGACTCTTGATTTCAGCTCAGGTCAGGCTCTCACAGTTGGAGCCCCTTGTGGGTTCTGTGCTGATAGCACGGAGCCTACTTGGGATTCTCTATCTCCCTCTCACTCTCTGCCCCTCCCCTCTGTGTGTTTTCTCTCTCAAAATAAATAACCTTAAAAGAAACTATCGGTTCAATAGCCACATAGAATATCATGCAGTCGTTAACAATAATGTGTATGCTCCGTTTTTTTGTTTTTGTTTTTTTTTACATTATTTTTGTGAGAGAGAGAGAGAGAGAGAGAGACAGAGACAGAGCACGAGTGGGGGAGGGCAGAGAGAGAGGGAGACAGAATCCGAAGCAGGCTCCAGGCTCCAAGTTGTCAGCACAGAGCCTGACGCGGGGCTTGAACCCACAAACAGCGAGATCACGACCTGAGCCGAAGTCGGACACTTAACGGACTGAGCCACCCAGACGCCCTGTGTATGCTCAGTTTTAAGAAAACAAACACTCATGTTGTGCTGTAGTGGTTTTTTTTTTTTTTTAAGTGGGCTACAAAATTACATATACAGTATGCTGTGTAATAAACCAAAACCAAAAGCCAACACGGGAAAAAGAGCCAGAAACACAACCCCACATTCTTAACCTTCATTCCTTTTTTTTTTTAAGCTGTTTTCACCCGTGGCTCTTTAAGCCTCGCCTGAGAAGGGCAGGTGCATTTCAGGTGAGCACATGTCTTCCAGACAAGCGACACTTACGACCAAGGGACCCAGAGTTTCTTGAGACTCACAAGCACCACCACTGGCTTATGCCAACCACACCTCTTGGCCTAATTAGCTCCAAAGTCCGGTATTCTAGTAATTGATTATGCAACCACGGCCCACTCTCGGTGCTTCGGGAGCAGCTCTGTGAAGTCGACAGAGAACTCAAGGGGAGCTTCGGTCTCCTCTCGGAAGAGGAAACTGCAATGTCCAGCTGAGCCGAGAGAAAATAGTTACAGTTTTGCGTTTCCACTGGAGTACAACCAACTGGGTGCCATAGAGCACCTCCCTCTCCCAACGAGTTTACTAACCGGTCCTCAAATAGGTCATGACACCAACAATCACGGACTGTTGCTGCTTGCGACACCTGGTGTTATGAAGGATTCTGAGGTTACTCTTGGGTGTAAGAGTAAAGGGTTCCTTGGGCACCCGGGTGGCTCAGTCAGTTACGCATCTGACTTCGGCTCAGGTCGTGATCTCGCGGTTCATGAGTTCGAGCCCCGCGTCGGGCTCTGTGCTGGCAGCTCAGGGCCTGGAGCCTGCTTCGGATTCTGTGTCTCCCTCTCTCTCTGCCCCTCCCCTGCTTGCATACTCTGTCTGACATTGCTGAACCACTAAATCAACCCTGGCAACTATCTTCAGACTTCTTGTTATATAATCAAGCCATTATAGTCAAGGACCCTTTTAAAGGCTTAAGCCTCACAATTAGTAGGTTAAAAGTAGGCAACCCAGGGGTGCCTGGATGGCTCAGTTGGTTGAGCCTCCAGCTGTTGATTTCGGATCAGGTCACGATCCCAGGGTTCTGGGATTGAGCCCCTCATCAGCCTTCACACTCAGCTTAAGGTTCTCTCTCTTTCCCTAAAATAATAATAATAATAATAAAAAGTAGGGAGGACAGATATTGTCCCCACTCCACAGACGAAGAAACAGGTTCAGAGATGAGAAGTGCTGTTCAAGGTTACATGGTGAGGGGAATTCAGGATAAGAATCAGAACCCAAAGGCCCTTTATATCAGTTTAGGGTCTTTTTATTACACTGAGCTGGCTCTTAAAGGTAAGGGCACACAACGTAAGGACAAAGTAATAGAAGCGTGGGCACATCTATATGTGTGGGTTCTCTGTCACCTGTAAACTGTGAGCTTCTGCTCCCAGATATGTTGGGAGACAATTCTCCATGGTGTTTCTATATGTCTGGAGACAGCTTTTCTTTCTTTCTTTTTTAAAAATTTTTTTTAAATGTTTACTTTTGACAGAGAGAAAGAGACAGAGCATGAGTGGGGGAGGGGCAGAGAGAGAGAGAGAGAGAGAGACAGAATCTGAAGGGGGCTCCAGGCTCCAAGCTGCCAGCACAGAGCCCGACGTGGGGCCCGAACTCACGGACTGCGAGATCATGACCTGAGCCGAAGTCAGACGCTCAACCGACTGAGCCACCCAGGCGCCCCAAGGAGACAGCTTTTTTTGCAGACTACCTTTTTGTTATTTACACAGCAAACAGCCTTGGAAGACAGAGACAGAGCCACCCTCTAGAGAAGAGGGAAAACTTACTTGCTGACCAGGATAGTACAGATAATGTCTCCCTTGGGGTCAAAGGTTGGGCAGATACGCTTTCAGCTCCTTTATAACTTGCGAGTTTCCTAACCTTGGGGTCACTCGGTTGTGACACAGACACAGCATGTGCTCTGGATGCTCCTGAGCCCACCCCACATCATCCCATGGCACTTCAGGGCCAAGGAAATCTGATGCAAGCAAGAAGCTCATGCTGCCTGCTAGATGAGAAATAACGCCCCGTCTGCGCGGCCCTGCTCCTAGGCTGCAGGAACCTTCTGCAAGCAGGAACACAGGTGTCACGGATGGCCTGGCATACCACACAGACTGCCCTTCAGGAATGAAGAACTTATTCTCCCAGCCCTCAGCTGACAGTCCCCACTGGGGTTTGCTTTGGCTACAGAGAGCTGCCTTACCCCATCCTGGGGTGGCTTGCATGCAGAGATCGATCAACATGAGGTATAAAGGCCCGGCCCCCTCACCCCAACTGGGTTAAACTCCAAAGAGTAATCTCAGCTTCAGAGATTAGTGGTTAAATTTTTGGGGAGTCAAAAGTTATATGTGCATTTTCATCTCTGCCAGAGGACTGGCGCCCCTCAACCTGTGTTGTTCAGGACTAACAGGATTAACTAGAGTTGGTTTTCACGACGCAAAGGCTCTGACCAAATTCTGATGGTGTCTCACCTGAGAAGCTCCTGGGGTTGGGGTAGCAGCTAATCTGGGAGGTGGGGCTAACTTCACAACCTCTGAAAAGGGCACGTCTGTTCCAGCTGCAAGGCCTAGAAGAAAAGCTCATTTCACATCAGTGCATGTTGCAAATGAAGACATTAACTGAAAATAGCATTTTATCTCTGGGGTGATACAATATTTTAGAACTGGATTATGGTGATGGTAGCACAACTCAGTCAACTGACTAAAAAATCACTGAGCTGTGCACTTAAAGTTGGGTGACTTTCATGTCATATAAATTGTGCTTCAACAAAACTGTTTTAAAAAAGGGAGAAGAGATGCGCTTAGGTGGCTCAGTTGGTTAAGCGTCCAACTTCGGGCTCAGGTCAGGATCTCACGGTTCGTGAGTTCAAGTCCCGTGTCAGGCTCTGTGCTGACAGCTTGGAGCCTGGAGCCTGCTTCAGATTCTGTGTCTCCGTCTCTCTCTGCCCCTCCCCTGCTCGTGCTCTGTCTCTGTCTCTCTCAAAAATAATTAAACATTAAAAAAAATAAAAATAAAATAAAATAAAATAAAATAAAATAAAATAAAATAAAGAGAGATAAGGGAAGGGGTGCCTGGGTGGCTCAGGCGGTTAAGCCTCCAAATTCAGCTCAGGTCATGAGTGCGTGCTTTGTGAGTTTGAGCTCTGTGTCAGGCTCTGTGCTGACAACTCAGAGCTTGGAGCCTGCTTTGGATTCTGTGTCTCCCTCTCTCTGTGTCCCTCCCCTGCTTGACTCTGTCTGTCTCTCTCTCAAAAATAAATAAACATTTAAAAAAGAGAGAGAGAGAGAGAAAGGAGAAATTTCACATGCAGACCTCTCCCCAACAGGGCCTAGTTTGTCTTGTTCACTGTGACAGCATGTGTCACAGCAGGGCAGCTAACACCTGGCACCTGACAGAAGAGGAGGGCTTGCCTGCCCCTCCTCTCTCACAAGCCTCCACTCTCATGACTCACCGCATTGAAGCCATCCCAGGCTTCTTACAATTCTTCCTGCTTCAGAGCCTTTACTTTCACCTTTCATGTAAGGTGTTCCTATCTCCCCTCTTTATGGACCTATGCCCTTCTCCTCAGATAAACTGCAGCTAAAAATGTCACCTGTTTGGAGGCTCCCTAACCCTCCACCCCTAAGTACCATCTGCTGTCCACGGAGCACTTCTTACCATTTCTGGCTACAGATTCAAGGTCCCTCCTTTGCTGAGCCCAAGCTCTGCAAGGCCAGGGACTGGGTCTCCACAAGAGCCCTGGTGCCTAGCACACACCTGCATACCCGAAGCACTCAATAAATGCTCACCAAGTAAATGAGTGCAGGCCTGGAAAAGAGGAAAGGCTGCCATAGGTGGACAAGAAAAGTGAGGACTTTCTAGGCAATTTAAGAAGTAGAATCAGATTGACAGGGAAACTCAGGACCACCATGAGTGAGGGAGGGTCCAGTGAAGACATGTGGCCCAGTTTCCAACCAGATGCTGGGATATCCCAGCTCAGAGCTGCAGGGGAACGGGGAATGGGATGAGTGGTGGGGAGGCCAGCACGGAGACCAATCAAAAGACACTGGTCCCCTCTCCACTCACCCAGAGACTGGCTATGTGTGAGGTTCATCCCAGGTGCAGCTGGGGAAAATAGACATGAAGTGGCTGATACACGTCAGGGTGAGGGCTGGTATGCTAGGACTTAGCTCAGGCTCTGGTTTTGGAGGGTAGAGTGGGGCAGTACCCCAGGTGACCTCTGGCAACAAAATAGGCAAAGAAAAGGAAAAATAAGAAACGAAGTAGGCAGCTCCTTTCCTGCTTCAGCAGCAGAAGGAGCAGGAAGTAGGCCCCAGGCTTCTCATGGGCAACACTAAATGCCGAAAGATTATGGAACAGTATTTTCAAGACGCTAAGGAGAAGTATTTTGAAGTTGGGGTCCTTTGCCTAGCCAAGGTAGCATTCTTTTGGAGAGGGAAAAAAAAGTCCATGCTGGACATGTAAGGCTTCCAAAATGATCACCTACTGAATTTCTTCTTAAACTTATCTAGGTTGTATATTCCAACAAAACTATCAAAGAAGAGAAAAAGAAGAAAGAAACTACAGGGAATTCAAAGAGAGAGAAAGAGAAGTTCATAGGGAGGTGCAAATAAAAGCCAACATGAAAAGAAGTTTAATTAATAAAATAACCTGGAAATAAACTGCCCAGTGATCTTGACACAGGAGGTGGTATGATGTGGGCTGAGGTGGGCAGGGTGGAGAGGGAAGGGAGAAAGGAGTAAGTGGTTAATTATTAAGAGAAGGATCTAGTCCCTGATTAATTCTTGATGTTGACAGAAAAACGTAAGTTTAAATAGGTGTGTTAAAAAGTTCAGAGTAAATGCCCGAAGAATGGAACCGCTAGAGGGAAGAGAGCCCTTGAGGTAAATGGAGCTGGAAGAGCAGTCCGAGCAGGCAGAGGACAGGACAAACTGACTAAATGGGGCCACTGTGGGCATGGGCTGCTCCCACAAGAACCCGCCTAGATGAGGGAGATTCTTTCATTATCCCGAGTTTCAGAGAGGCCGCCATCGCATAGATGGTCCCCTGTGGAGCTGTCCAGGGTACTGGACTGCTTGGCTCTGAATTTCATCTTTGTCTCCACTTCCTGCATTTGCTGAAAATAATGGCTCTGGACTTCATCCACCTCTCCTGCCCACCAGCCATCTAGACCCCTGCCCATGCGCCCTCAAGCACGTCCTGTGTCCTTTCCCAATGTCCCTGTGCTGAACCCGACTGTGACCAAGCCTCGTTCAGTTAGGAACCTACTTTTCTTTCCCTATTTTTTAAGAATGGAATAAAGGAACAAAAGGTTTGGGTTGGTTCTCACCTGCTAGGAGGGAGAAAAATGAAACTAAAGCTCAAGACTCTAATGTCCTTAAGACTGGGATTGCCCATCACCCCTTTCTATTCTCCTCAGCCCAGCCAGTGCCCCAACTCTTCCAGAAGCCTCTGTTCCCCATCCATCGACCTACCATGGAAAGCTCGGTACGCAGAGCCCACACAGGCAGAGTTGGCAGTGTCTATGACATACACTGGGGCGCCAAACACATCCGCAAGTACCTGGAAATGACAGAGGTTCTTAATGTCGTAAGTTGTTCCTCAGAAGGAATACGAACACTTTGGTATGCATTTTGCCTTATTTTTTCCTTCCTTCCTTCCTTCCTTCCTTCCTTCCTTTTTAATTTTTGACAGAGAGAGAGAGAGAGAGAGAGAGGGATTGATTGATGGAACATGAACAGGAGAGGGGCAGAAGACACAGAATCAAAAGCAGGCTCCAGGTTCTGAGCTGTCTGCACAGGGCCCAAGGCGGGGCTCAAACTCACAAACCACAAGATCATGACCTTAGCCAAACTTAGATGCTTAACCAAGGAATCACGCAGGTGCCACCCTCCTTTTAAAGTTTATTTACTTGAGAGTGAGCACAAGCGAGGGAGGGGCAGAGAGAGGGAGATCCAATATCCAAAGCCACCCAGGCACCCCACTGACATGCATTTTCTAGGCTCTCTTTCCTCATGTGTCTTCTGATGCCTTCCAGTCCACCTCTACTACCTTAAAGAAGTATAGTTGGCCATACCACCCTGGTAATAATAGAGTCAGGATGACCTGGGGGGACATCTCTAGTGGAGGGCCACAGCTCTCCAGGTTGTCCCTGCACTATTTAACCATTTTATCAAAGAAAAGAAGGAAGATTTAGGAAGTATGCTTAGCCAATGGCCAAGGTGGAGATGGCTGGGTATCAGATGAATATCAACAAGCCCAAACAAACCCAAACTAACAAAGGCATGTTTTATAGGGAAAAGGGTAAAATTTCCCATTTAGGTCCCAAAAATAAATTTTATAAATTTAAAATGGAGGACCTATACCAAGAGGAGTTCACATGGAAAAGACTTGGGAGTCTTAGTTGACCAGAGATGATATAGTGAATGCCACTGATGCCCCATCTGGATCCTGTTACCGGACTGGTGTGCATCCTTCCCCCAGATGCTGTGAGTATCAGCTGCTAATGACTCACAGCTGCCCCTCCTCAAAGGAATTGTTCTCAGCTGAACAGAGGCTGCCCCTCATAGGAGGGTTGTTCTCACCTCTCTCCAGGGTAGCCACTTGGCCCCTTACCCAAGGTGGAACCATGTCTGCCATACAGATCATGTTTCAGATCTTTCCTATGGGATAGAGCTAAAGCCAAAACCAGATTCTTGCTTATCTTTTCCACCTGCCCTACCTGCACCCCGCACTCTCTTTCTTCTGGGAGCACCTTCTCAACAACCCACTTCGAATTCCCATTTCAGGCTCTTCTTCAAGAGAACCTTACCTAAGACAGGTATCTTGCAAGTCAATAGTTGATACAGCCTCAGGCTATATCAAAAAATGCTCAACGTCCCAGTAAGATACTGACAGCCTTATGATGTGGTAACCTGATGGTCAGACATTTGCAAGAGTGGGAACAGGAAGTCCTTACTAGACCAGTGTCTGGGTCTTAGAAATAACTGACATGGAAGAGGCCCTTCTGTTTAGCCTGCTATCAGCACATACCTGTAAGATGTCTCTGTTGTGAGATGCCCCTCCAGTGGCCAAAATCTTTGTCTTGGGCACTGCAAGGAAAAAGAAAAACCTGAATGGATGCAACAATCTCCCCAAGGCAAAAAATATTGTTTTCCAGAGTTCTTTAGCCAAGAAGGGCTTGTGTTGGGCCAATGCCTCTTGTTCATCACACAGGACTCAAGGAGAGATCCAAAGCTGGCTCTGTCCATGCAGGCTTGTCACAACTAAACTTTTTTTCCCTTAATTTTTAGAGAGAGAGACAGAGAGAGAGAGAGAGAGAGAGAATCCTAAGTAGGCTCCATGCTCAGCATGGAGCCCAACTTGGGGCTCAATCCCATGATCCAGGGATCATGACATGAGCCAAAATCAAGAGTCAGACGCTAAACTGACTGAGCCACCCAGGTGCCCCGCAGGTTTGTCAGAAGCAATTTGCTTGTCAGGCTGCTGTCCCACTGACCTCTGTCTTCATTTTTTATCATTAAAGAACAGAATCTCTCAACAAACCAGGAAGAGAAGGGAACATACTTAAATTAATAAAGGCCATATATCCAAAATTTACAACAAACATCACTCTTAACAAAACAGAAGTATCTTCTTTAAGACTGCTGTGCCTCTCAGACCCCCAAAAATGGATTCCAAATGACCCCTGCCTCCAGATATTTTTACTGTCATGTCATTCCCTCTCACATTCAGTAAGGCTGACTCATGTGGCCAGTGGGATATTGTGTAAAATGTGGAGTGTGAGTTCCAAGTCTAGGTCATAAAGGACACTGAGGCTTCTATTATAGATCACTCTTGGATCCCTCGCTTTGGGTGCTACTAATTGCCATGTCATGAAGACATTCAAGCAGTCCCCTGGAGATGTCTACAGGGTGAGGAATTGCAGCTTCCTGTCAATAACAATGTGAGCTGGCCACCTGGAAAGGAGATCCTACTCATTCAAGCCTTCAGATGACTACTTCAGATGACTACTGCAGTCGAGCCTTCAGACAACTGCAGCCCCAGATGACATACTGACTTCAACCTTATAAGAGACCTCAGCCAGAACTACTAAATTATGCTAATCCCAAATTCTTGACCCACAGAAACCATGCAAGATAATAAATGCTCATTGTTTTTTGAAGCTGCTAAGTCTTTTAAAAAATATTTTCTTTAATGTTTATTTATTTTTGACAGAGAGAGAGCGAGTGAGCAGGGGAGGGGTAGAGAGGGAAACAGAGGATCCGAAGCAGGATCTGAGCTGACAGCAGAGAGCCTGATGTGGGGCTTGAACTCACAAACTATGAGATCATGACCTGAGCCAAAGTCAGACGCTCAACTGACTGAGCCACCCAGGCGCCCCTAAGTTTCTAAGTCTTGAGGTAATTTGTTACACAGCAATAGATAACTAATAGTAGGAACAAAACAAAGACTCATACTATCTAGTACACTGTTACATAGTACTAGTTATGTTAGCCATACCTATAAGATAAATAAATAAATAAATAAATATTTAAGGATTGAAAAAACAGAAAAAAAACTACCATTATTTACAGACAATAAACTATCTAATTGGAAGAATTTTAAATAAGCAAACCAATTAAAGTGTAATAAGGCTGCCATATACAATAATCAATGGCATTTTTAGCAATAATCAATTAGTAAATGTGATAGAAAATAAATCACCATTCACATTGGCAACCAGAAATGTAATCTAGTGAGGATATACTTTAGCAAAAAATTCAAAGGTCTCTATGAGGAAAGAAATTGAAACTGTTATTAAAGTACAAAAAGGAGGGGTGCCTGGGGGGCTCAGTGGGTTAAGCCTCCAACTTCAGCTCAGGTCATGATCTCACAGTTTGTGAGTTCGAGCCTGATGTCAGACTGTGCTGACAGCTGGGAGCCTGAAGCATGCTTCGGATTCTACGTCTCCCTCTCTCTGCCCTGCCCCTGCTCATGCTTTTTCTCTCTCTCTCAAAAATTAATAAACATTAAAAAAAATAATAAAGTACAAAAGGGAATATCTAAGTAAATTAAAAGATATTCCATGGTCTTGGATGGGTTTTAATTAATATCATAGAAGTTTATTTTTTTTTTGCAAATTAATCTATAAATTCATTGCATCCTAAATAAAAAATTCCAATTGGACTTTTCTTAATTTTTGTTATTTATTTTTGAGAGAGACAGACAAAACACGAGCAGGGGAGGGGCAGAGAGAAGGGAGACACAGAACCTGAAGCAGGCTCTAGGCTCTGAGCTGTCAGCACAGAGCCCGACGTCAGGCCCAAACCTACGAACTGTGAGATCATGACCTGAGCTGACGTTGGTTGCTTAACCAACTGAGCCACCCAAGCACCCCTTATTTTCTGTTTTTATAAAAACGATTTTTCTCTACTATATTTTTTACTTCTTTGTAAATTTTTAAATTCTATTTTTACCTTCATTTCATTTTATTCTATTTTATTGTATTTTTTTAAATTTTCAAAAGCTTTCTCCCCCTCCCCCCTTTTTCCTTTTCTTATCTTTCCCTTTTTTCTCTAATCTATCAAGCTTTCAACAACCAGACCAAAACACACCTAGGATCTAGCATCCTTTATTAGTTTTTTATATGTTTTTTTAATTTTTAATTTTTTTTCTTTATTAATTCCTTTTTTTCCTTCAAAATGATGAAACAGAGGAATTAACCCGAAAAGAAAAAACAGGACAAAATGACAGCCAGGGACTTAACACAGATACAAGCAAGAAGCCTGAACCAGAATTTAGAATCACAATAATAAGAATAGTAGCTGGGGTTGAAAAAAGCATCGAGTCCCTTTCTGGGGAGATAAAAGGAGTAAACTCTAGTCAGGATGAAATTAAAAATGCTATAACTGAGATGAAATCTCAGATCGATGCCATGGCGGCAAGGATGGAAGAAGCAGAGCAATGAATCAGCAATATAGAAGACAAACTTATGAAGAATAATGAAGCAGAAAAAAAGAGGGAAAGTGAGGCAAAAGAGCACGATATAAGAATTAGTGAACTCAGTGACTCATTAAAAAGGAATAATATCTGACTCATAGGGGTCCCAGAAGATGAAGAAAGAGAAAAAGGGGTAGAAGGTTTATGTGAGCAAACCATAGTGGAAAACTTTCCAATCTGGGTAAACACAGACATCAAAATCCAGGAAGCACAGAGAACTCCCATTAGATTCAACAAAATCCAACCATCAACAAGGCATATCATAGTCTAACTCACAAAATACTTAGGCAAGGAAAGAATCATGAAAGCAGAAAGAGAAAAAAGTCCTTAATCTACAAGGGAAGACAGATCAGGTTCGCAGCAGACCTATCCACAGCAACTTGGCACACCAGAAAGGAGTGGCAGGATATATTCAATGTGCTGAATCAGAAAAATATGGAACCAAGAATTCTTTTTAAAATGATTTTTTTAACGTTTATTCATTTTTGAGAGATGGAGAGAGACAGAGCATGAGGAGGGATGGGAGGGATGGAACCCAGAGATGGGAGGTCAGAGAGAGAGGGAGACACAGAATCCAAATCAGGCTCCAGGCTCTGCACTGTCAGCACAGAGCCCAATGCGAGGCTGGAACCCACAGACAATGAGATCACGACCTGAGCTGAAGTTGGACACTCAACCAACTGAGCCACCCAGATGCCCCTGCAACCAAGAATTCTTTATACAGCAAGGCTGTCATTCAAAATAGAAGGAGAGATAAAAAGTCTCCCAGACAAACAAGAACTAAAGGAGTTGTGACCATTAAAACAGCCCTGCAAGAAATTTTAAGGGGGACTCTCTGAGGGGAGAAAAGATGAAAAAAAAGAAAAAAGAAAAAGACCAAAAGCAACAAAGGCTAGAAAGGACCAGAGAACACCACCAGAAACTCCAACTCTACAGGCAACATAATGGCAATAAATTCATATCTTTCAGTACTCACTCTAAATTTCAGTGGACTAAGCACTCCAATCAGAAGACACAGGGTAACGGAATGGATAAGAAAACAAGATCCATCTATATGTTATTTACAAGAGACCCATTTTAGACCTAAAGACACCTTCAGATTGAAAGTAAGGGAACAGAGAACCATATACCATGCTAATGGTCACCAAAAGAAAGCCAGAGTAGCCATACTTATATCAGACAACCTAGATTTTAAAGTAAAGCCTGTAACAAAAGATGAAGAAGGGCATTATATCATAATTAAGGGGTCTATCCACCAAGAAGATCTAACAATTGTAAACAAAGATGTTCCAAATATGGGAGTACCCAAATATATAAATCAATCGCAAACCTACAGAAACTCATTGATAATAATACCATAATAGTAGGGGACTTTAACACTCCACTTACAACAATGGACAGATCACCTAAACAGAAAATCAACAAGGAAACAATGGCTTTGAATGACACACTGGACCAGATGGACTTAACAGATATATTCAGAACATTTCATCCTATAGCAGCAGAATACAAATTCTTCTTGAGTGCACAAGGAACATTCTCCAGAATGGATCACATACTGGGACACAAATCAACCCTCAAAAAGATCAAGATCATATCGTGCATATTTTCAGACCACAATACTATGAAACTCAAAATCAACCACAAGAAAAAACTTGTTAAGACAACAAATACTTGGAGACTAAAGAATATCCTACTAAAGAATGAATGGGTTAACCAGGAAGTTAAAGAAGAAATTAAAAAGTAATGGAAGCTGGGGCGCCTGGGTGGCTCAGTCGGTTAAGCGTCCGACTTCAGCTCAGGTCACGATCTCACGGTCCGTGAGTTCGAGCTCCGCGTCGGGCTCTGGGCTGATGGCTCAGAGCCTGGAGCCTGCTTCCGATTCTGTTTCCCTCTCTCTCTGCCCTTCCCCCATTCATGCTCTGTCTCCCTCTGTCTCAAAAATAAATAAAAAACGTTAAAAAAAATTAAAAAAAAAAACTGTTAAAAAATAATAAAAAAAAGTAATGGAAGCCAATGAAAATGATAACACCACAACCCAAAACCTCTGGGATGCAGCAAAGGCGGTCATAAGAGGAAAGTATATAGCAATCCAGACCTTCCTAAAGAAGGAAGAAAGGTCTCAGATGCACAACCTAACCATACACCTGAAAGAGCTGGAAAAAGAACAGCAAATAAAACCCAAAACTAGCAGAAGACAGTAAATAATAAGGATTAAAGCAGAAATCAATGCTATCGAAACCCAAAAAACAGTAGAACAGAACAATGAAACCAGTTTCAAAGAACCATGTTTAAAAGAATTAACAAGATTGATAAACCCCTAGCCAGTTTGATCAAAAAGAAAAGAAAAAAAAAAAAAAGGACCCAAATAAATAAAATCATAAATGAAAGAGGAGAGATCACAACCAACACTGCAGAGATACAAACAATAATAAGAGAATATTATCAGCATTATACGCCAATAAAATGGGCAATCTGGAAGAAATTGACAAATTCCTGGAAACATATAAACTACCAAAACTGAAACAAGAAGAAATAGAAAATTTGAAGACCCATAACCAATAAAGAAATTGAATTAGTAATCAAAAACCTCCCAAAAAAACAAGAGTCCAGGGACAGATGGCTTTCCAGGGGAATTCTACCAAACATTTAAAGAAGAGTTAACACCTATTCTTTTGAAGCTGTTCCAAAAAATAGAAATGGAAGGAAAACTCCCAAACTCATTCTATGAAGCCAGCATTACCTTTTTTCCAAAACCAAAAACCCCACTAAAAAGGAGAACTACAGACCAACTTCCCTGATGAACATGGATGCAAAAATCCTCAACAAGATACTAGCCAACCAGATCTAAAAATACATTAAAAGAATTATTCACCACGATCAAGTGGGATTTATTCCTGGGCTGCAGGGGTGGTTCAATACCTGCAAATCAATCATCGTGATACATCACACTAATAAAAGAAAGCATAAGAACCACATGATCCTCTCGATAGATGCAGAAAAAGCATTTGACAAAATACAGCATCCTTTCTTGATAAAAACCCTCAAGACAGTAAGGATAGAAGGATCATACTTCAAGATCTTAAAAGTCATATGAAAGACCTACCACGAATATCATCCTCAATGGGGACAAACTGAGAGCTTTCCATCTAAGGTCAGGAACATGACAGGGATGTCCACTCTCGCCACTGTTATTCAAAATAGTACTTAAGTCCTAGCCTCAGCAATCAGACAACACAAAGTAATAAAAGGCATCCAAATCGGCAAGAAGGAAGTCAAACTTTCACTCTTTGCAGATGACATGATACTCTATATGGAAAACCCAAAAGATTCCACCAAAAAACTGCTAGAACTGGTCCATGAATTCAGCAAAGTTGCAGGATATACAGTGAATGCACAGAAATTGGTTGCATTTGTATATGCCAATAATGAAGCAACAGAAAGAGAAATCAAGGAATCGACCCCATTTACAACTGCACCAATAACCATAAAATACCTAGGAATAAACCTAACCAAGGAGGTGAAAAATCTATACACTGAAAACTATAGAAAGCTTATGAAAGAAATTGAAGAAGACACACACAAAAAAATAGAAAAATGCTCCATGCTCATGGATTGGAAGAATAAATATTGTTAAAATGTTGATACTACCCAAAGCAATCTACATATTCAATGCAATCCCTATCAAAATAACACCAGCATTCTTCACAGGGCTAGAACAAACAATCCTAAAATTTGTATGGAACCATTAAAGACCCTGAATAGCCAAAGCAATCCCGAAAAAGAAAATTAAAGCTGGAGGCATCACAATCCCAGACTTCAAGCTGTATTACAAAGCTGTACTCATCAAGACAGTATGGTACTGGCACCAAAACAGACACTCAGATCAACGGAACAGAGAACCTAGAAATGGACCCACAAACATATGGCCAACTAATCTTTGACAAAGCAGGAAAGAACATCCAATGGAATAAAGACAGTCTCTTCAGCAAATGGTGCTGGGAAAACTGGGCAGAGGCGTGAAGAAGAATGAACCTGGACCACTTTCTTACACCATATCCAAAAATAAATTCAAAATGGATGAAAGACCTAAATGTAAGACAGGAAGCCATCAAAATCCTCAAGGAGAAAGAAGGAAAAACCTCTTTGACCTTGGCCGCAGCAACTTCTTACTCAACACATCTCCGGAGGCAAGGGAAACAAAAGCAAAAATGAACTATTGGGACCTCATCAAAATAAAAAGCTTCTGCACAACAAAGGAAACAATCAGCAAAACTGAAAGGCAACCGATGGTATGGGAGAAAATGTTTGCAAACAACATAGCAGATAAAGGGTTAGTATCCAAAATCTATAAAGAACTTACCAAACTCAACACCCAAAAAACAAATAATCCAGTGAAGAAATGGGCAAAAGACAAGAATAGACACTTCTCCAAGGAAGACATCCAGATGGCCAACCGACACATGAAAAAAGGCTCAACCTCACTCATCATCAGGGAAATACAAATCAAAACCACAATTAGATACCACCTCACACCTGTCAGAATGGCTAACATTAACAACTCAGGCAACAACAGACATTGGCAAGAATGCAGAGAAAGAAGATCTCTTTTGCATGGCTGGTAGTAATGCAAACTGGTGCAGCCACTCTGGAAACTAGTGTGGAAAATAGCGGAAAAAACTTAAAAATAGAACTACCTTATGACCCAGCAACTGCACAACTAGGTATTTCTCCAAGGGATACAGGTATGCTGTTTCAAAGGGGTCCATGCACCTTAGTGTTTATAGCAGCGCTATTGACAATAGCCAAAATATGGAAAGAGCCCAAACATCCATAGATGGATGAATGGATAGAGAAGATGTGGTATATATACAATGGAGTATTACTTAGCAATCCAAAAGAATGAAATCTTATCATTTACAACTACGTGGATGGAACTAAAGAGTATTATGCTAAGAGAAATTCGTCAGAGAAATACAGATATTACATGATTTCACTGATATGAGGAATTTAAGATACAGATGAACATAAGGGAAGGGAGCAAAAATAATATAAAAACAAGGAGGGGGACAAAACATAAGAGACTCTTAAATATAGAGAACAAACAGGGTTGCTGGAGGGGTTGTGGGAGGGGGATGGGCTAAATGGGTGATGGGCATTAAGGAGGTCACTTATTAAGGGATGAGCACTGGGTGTTATACATAGGGTATGAATCACTGGAATCTACTCCTGAAATCATTATTGCACTATATGCTAACTTGGATGTAAATTTAAAAAAACAAATAAATAAAATGAGGCCACTAGGTTGGGCTCTAATCCAACATGGCTACTGTCCTTATGAGAAGGACACACAGAGGGAAAACCATGTCAAGTCACAGGCATCTGTAAGCCGAGGAGAGAGACCTCAGGAAAACCAACCCCGCTGACACCTTGACCTCAGATTTTTAGCCTCCAGGGTTCTGAGAAAATAAATATTTTGTCCAGTCTGTGTTACACAGCTCTGGACAACTAATACAACTACAAAACCGCAATACATAATAGTTTGTCCCAAGAACAGACCAATAAGCCAGTGGAGTGGAAAAGGGGGTATGGAGAGAGACCCATGTAGAAAGGTTTCTTTTTTTTTTTTTTGCTGTTTATTTATTTTGAGCGAGTTAGAGAGTACTAGGAGAGAGAGGGGCAGAGAAAGAGGGAGAGAGAATCTTAAGAAGGCTCCATGCTCAGTGCTGAGCCCGATGTGGGGCTTAATCCCACGACTGTGAGATCATGACCTGAGTCGGTATAAGAGTCAGACGTGTAACTGACTGAGCCACGCAGCTGCCCTGAGAGACTCATGTATATATAAAAACCTGATAAATGATAAAGAGGGCACTACAGATAACACAGGAAAAGAGAACTGAGTCACCATATGAAAAAAAATTAAGCCAGAACCCAATTTACACCATTCATAAAGGTGAACTCCAGGTGGATCAGAGTCCTAAATGTGGAAGTTACACTAACAGTACAAAATGTAAAAAAAATAAAATAAAATAAAAAACACTTCTGTGGCAATGGTAAAACGTCTTAAACAATGTCTCAAAAGCATAAAATTTAAGATGAAAAATTGGTGGGTTTCATTTAATCAAAATTTTGTTCAGTTGCCGACACTATAAATAAGGTTAACAGACAAGTGACAGGAGATGTTTGCAACACAGAAAGCAGACAAGGATCTAAGTGTTCGAAGCATCCGACTTTGGCTCAGGTCATGATCTCACAGTTCATGGGTTCGAGCCCTGTGTTGGGCTCTGAGCTGACAATTCAGAGCCTGGAGCCTGCTTTGGATTTCGTGTCTTCCTCTCTCTGCCTTCCCCTGCTCACGCTCTGTCTCTGTCTCGCAAAATAAATAAATTGTTAAAAAAATTAATTAAAAAAAAAAGAATAAGAAGGGAAATACAATACGGGGAAAATGATGAAGGATATAACCAGCCAATTCACAGAGAGAAAAACCAAAGTTACAGAAGCTGTTCAAACTCGTTATTAATGAAAATAAACACAAATTAAACCAACACTGGGATACTAGTTTCCATCCATCAGATTACGAAAGATTCAAAGGTGCTTAATGCCAAGTGTCGGCGGGGATGCACTGAGAGTAGACCAATGATTTCAGAAATGTGAGACTCAGCCTCTCTGTCTCCCCGCTTCCAATGAGCAGCAGCAGCACCTGACCTCAAGCTAAAGACCTGCCCTCCAGAGGTGGTACCTGCAGAGGGTGCCTGGAGGGCCTGAGGAAAAGCTGAACTTGAGTAACATTGAGCTGCCAGGGCAGACGTGAAAAGGCACAGACATGCACCCATCAGAGAAATACCCTACATTCACCTTCTAAGCAGAATACAAAATCCTGCTGATTGCGGCATGTGGAGAGCCTCTGTAGAGAGGACTCCAGCTTCTAAGCTTGTACAATGCTTAGAAGATTCAACTTAAATCTGCCTGTGGTCAGGGAGCCTGGGTGGCTCAGTCGGTTAAGTGTCGGACTCTTGGTTTCTGCTCAGGTCACGATCCAGTGGTTTTGTGAGTTCGAGCCCTGCATTGAGCTCTGCACTGACTGTGGAGTCTGCTTGGGATTCTCTCTCTCTCCCTCTCTCTCTCTGCCCCTCCCCGATTCGCATTGTCTGTCTCTCTCAAAATAAATAACTAAAAACTTAAAAAGAAAAATCTGGTGTCTATTGTCACCCCATCTACTGTCACAGCCTCTCTAGGCTGCCCTCCTGCTGGGGTAGGTGGGGTGTGGGTGGGGGGCACAGGGTTAAGAAGGGATCTTGCACTTGAACAGGAACCCAGGCTTGCTGTCTAGACTGAGACCCAATTACTCATTCAGTACTGTGAACCCACAGCCAAGACAGTTGAGAAAAGTATCCTTTTAGTTATTAATTCTACAAATATTTAGGGAGAGCCCAGTTACCACCGGGGAGTGGTTTAAGAGGGGGGAACAGGTGGTCTAACAAGACAGAGGAGACCTCTCCTCTCAGGGAGCTCACCTTCTAGTTGAGGAAGGACAGACCATAAACAGGTAGATAAATTAGAAAATAGAGCATGATAGTGACAAGTTCTGTGATGAAACAAAGCAAAGCGAAATTAGGGCCAGAGGGCCAACAGCTGGTCCAGTACAGGGTGTCTCAACCTCGGCACAGGTGGCATTCGGACTGGATAATTCTTTGCTGTGGAGGGCTGGCATGTGCACTGTGGAATGGGCGGTGGCACCCCGGCCTCTGCCCACGAGAGCAGCACTCCCCGTCTGCGACACCAAAAAGGTCTCCAGATATTGTCAAATATCCTCGGGGGGGCAAAACTGCCTCTGTTGAAAACCACCAGTCAATATGAATTCTAGTAAAAAGAACAGAGAAAATGAAGGGAAAGAAATCATCAGAGAAATAATGTGATAAATTTCCTCAAGCTAGAAAATGTCAGATATATTCTAATGAAATGAGCGCTCACCACAATGAAGGAAGAAGGCTGAGACCTAAACTTTAACTGAGAGATTTCAAAACCCTAAGAAAAGATTCTAGAAGATTCTGCAGAGACAAAAATACCATTCAGATGGGCCTCTCACTGGCAACACTAAAAGTCAGAAGAGGACAAAACATTGTTTTGTTTTGTTTTAAAGTTTATTTATTTTGAGACAGGGGCACTTGGGTGGCTCAGTCAGTTAAGTATTATTTGAGTGTGAAAGCAAAATTGAAGTATTTTCATACAGTCTGAGAGCATCCCCCACACTCCCATATCTACATGAAAGAAGGGTCAAGGATGTCCTGAAGCAAAGATGAAATACAAATACAAAACCGCTTAGATGTGTGATCTAATAAATAGCGGTAATCAAAGAAAGCAACCAAGTGTATAATTTAAGTAATTATTGATGCATAATGCACACTGAACAGTAACATTTCTGGAACTGGAAAATGGGAGGTAAAGACAGGAGAGTAGAGAGGGAACATAATGTCTTTCAGTGGAGACCATCACCACTGAGCAGAATATAAATTCTAAACACTGATCAAAAGCAATAAATGTGAGTATCTGTTTCGAGAAATTTTTTAAACATTTGTTAATTTTTGAGAGAGAAAGAGAGCACGTGTGCAAGCACACATGATGGGGAGAGAGAGACAGAGACAGAGGATCTGAAGTGGGCCCTGCGCTGACAGCAGCATGCCCCGTGCAGGGCTGGAACTCACAAACTGTGTCATCGTGGTCTGAGCTTAGCCGACTGAGCCACCCAGGCGCCCCCTATGTTGGATTTTAAACGTTGATTACTAGAAAAAGAGGTAGAGCCTATAGGCTCAGGGGCCAACGCTGGAAATGCCTGCAGGGCCAGAAGGGAGTAACTGAGCGCATGAGGCCAGAGTAAGGCAGCACCGGCACCCGCTCGGGCAGAGGTATTTGACTGAATAACTAAACGCTGTGCTAGCCAAACGCAACAGGCTCTAGAAACAAAATCCGTACTCAGGTTGTCACTTTACTACCAACACCTGTTACACAGAAGAGACGAAATGAGGAAGAATCAGCCACGGACATTTACAAGACTGACAGCAGCCCACGGTTCCTAATACTGAACCGGCAAGAGCAAACCTACACCACAGAAGACCAGAGAAGTCGATCGTAGCACAAGCACGTGATGGAATACTCCAGTGCAGTGAGAACGAACAATGAATAGCTATGCTAATTCACACGGATGCATTCATGAAGGTAACAGAGTTACAGAAGCAAGTCCCCTAAGAACACGAGGCACTCCACACCACAGCTGGGGGAGAATGATGCCTCGTGTTTGTGCAGCCCTTTCTGGTTGCAAGCATGTTCGTTTACGTAATCTTATTTGGAAGGTGCCCAGCAGAGCTGGCAAGACAGGTTTGATAGCTGCTCTTAAGCTTTTGCTAAGAGGATAAGTAACTCTGTGTGGTTTTGCACCAAAAATTCTTTAAAGGCTGGGAATGATGACATTATCCCATCAGCCCTCCGGTGCCCGGAAGGACTTCTCTGCTCTCACGGCCTCTTCCTGCACACTGTTGGGGACAGCCCCCCACAACGTGTCCCCTCCTGATGGCTGGAGGACCCTCCGTGCCAGGCACTGGGTGCCAACCTCAGCACCATCCCCGCCCTGTTCACCGGTCTCTCTTTTCTGGGGATTCTGGAAGCTTTGGAGACCTTCAGGGAATTTCTTTTTACGCTTTGAGGGATGCAGTGGAAAGAAATGGGAATGTTTATAATGCTTATTTTATTTATTTGAAAATCTGTGATGAGGGCGCCTGGGTGGTTCAGTCAGTTAAGTGTCCAACTCTTGGTTTCAGCTCAGGTCATGATCTCACAGTTCGGGAGTTCGAGCCCCACGTTGGGCACCATGCTGACCACACGGAGCCTACTTTGGATTCTCTCTCTCTCCCTCTCTGCTCCTCCCTGGCTCACACATGTTCTCTTAATAAATAAATAAATAAATAAATAAATAAATAAATAAATAAATAAAATTTGTGGTGGACACACATCCATCCTGAAAAATGTACGTAACCCCTCATAAGCCGACAGCCTGACATATTCTCACAAACTCAACACACTTCGTGTAACTCAGGAAAGAGAGCACCATCAGCACCCCAGAGGCCCTCTCCTGAAAGGTAGCTGCTAACTGTCCTGGCTTCCAGTGACTGCAAATCGTGTTGTCTGGTTTTGAGCTTGATGTACACGGAATCCCACCGCATGCACTTTTGTGTCTGGCCTCTTTCGTTCCACCGAGTTACATGGATGAGATTCGCCCCTTTGGCTGCAGCTAGTGGGGGCTGGTTGATTTTCGTTTCTGTGTAGTATCACATTGCATGAGTACCCCGCACACACTTATCCTGCCTGCTATCGATGGGCGTTGGGTTCCAGTGCAGGGCTATTAAGCACCGTGCCACGATGAATGTTCTCTCGGACGTCTTCAGAGAACACGTGTACACGTTTCTGTTATGCATTCGCCAAGAGGCGAGGCTGCTGGAAGCTGTGTGTGCGGCTTTAGCAGATGCTGCACGACAGCTTCTCAAAAAGGCTTCCCTAATGCTTACTGCTATAGTATCCTCGGACTTGGTTGGTTCAAAGACATAAAACATACGACACAGAACTCAGATTGTCCATAAAAGTATCATGAGTTGGAGCTCAAGCAGAGGCTTCAGGTGCCCAGAGGGACAAATACACCCTCCCGGCAGAAGCCCCGCCCTAGGCACTCCAGTGCCAGCAGTTAAGGGGAAGTTCACGGACCTAAAGCTGCCCATTCCGGAGCTCAAGTTCTTAGAAATCCCCTTCTCCCCACAGGTGCCCCTCTCCCCAACCCACCCCGCTCTGCCTTTCCATTCCAGACCTCTGGTTTCAATAGTGGTTCTGTATCCCTATTCGTCCCCGATGGAAACGCGGTGCTGGACAGGGCCCCCCCAGGGCAGATGGACCCCACCTAGGCCTTTCCCACCTGCACTGCCCATGTCCTCAGGGTCCAGAGCTTGGGGCATCTTGGAGGTTCAGGTTACAGAAAGGTCTCCAAGTGCTACAGCTACTCACCAGGAGGCCAGGCTCATGGGGACAGAGCAGAGAAGCAGAATAGCCTGCCTCCTAGTCCCTGTCTGCCCACAGGCGCTCCTGACTCACCTCCTCCCCCCGCCACGGGGGCCAGGCTCCATGTCCCTCCTGCCCTTGTGATGAAGCCACAACAAATCTGTGAGGCCTGGCCTGGAGGTTGGGAAGGGTCTCAGGCACCTCAGGGTATGAGGGTCCGTGCCCCAGAACACAGCCCGCGAGCAGCTCACTTACTGACTCGGTAGCCCAAGCCCTCGGCATGAATCCTCTTGGCCATGAACTGCCCTTCAATCAGTGCTCGGATCTCCACATCCCTGGGGAATGCTGGGACCTGTCCCCAAGAGAAAGCAGGCACAGAGTGAAGATTCCTTGTTTTCCCTTCATTGTGTGTGTGTGTGTGTGTGTGTGTGTGTGTGTGTGTGTGTGTTGTCTTTTTAAATGACAGCCCAGATTCAGAAACCGTGACTCAGACCTCCGGTGTGGCTCAACCAACTAAGCACCTGTCACACAAACACATCACTCACACACACACACACTCCCAGCCTCATGCACGTTCGCTCTGGAGAAACAGAGCATCAGAGGGCTAGTCTCAGGCCGCCAAGGGTTCAGCTCTGTGACCTCAAGTAAGTTACGCAGACCTTGCTGGGGTCTTAACAACACTGAGGTAATATCGGTACCTGTGTCTCAGGGTGGTTACAGTGACCCAATTAGACGGCAGAGTCTGGTCTGGGTGTTTGATACTAAGTGACAGCCTGCAGCTTACGCTGACGACCCACAGCTGCTGATGGGTGTCAACCCAAGCTCTGCCCATGCCTGAGCCCCTGTGACCAGCATAGACCCTACCTTCTCCCTGTTAGCCCTCGGTGGGTTTATGGAAAAGGGAACAGGCATACCTTCTCTGTATCTTCTCTGATCCTTCCTCAGAAAACCGAGATGAACTCCTTCCTTCTACAGTTTATATACAGCTTCCCACTTATAACCCGATACAGAATGGCTTCATCAGCTACAAATCCAATGCCTACTCTAACTGTGACAGTTACCAGACAGAGTGACTTACTGACCCCACCTAGGAAAGGCCGCAGGGTGGAGGAGAAACAAAACAGCAGCTTCAGGGCCTGGGAGGACTGGGGTTGGAGGCCCCCCTCCACCACCCAGGCCCTGGTGACTTGGGCACATGATTTAGCCTCTCTGGACCTCAAGAGGCTATGAGCAGTAAATGAGGGATATAGGAAACCATCAGCACAGTGCTTGGAGCTAAACAGCCCTCAATAAATGTTAGTGCCTCCCGTCCCAGAGGCTTTCCATCAGGAAGGAATTCCTGATCTGGAGACAGTGTCAGTCCTCGGGGGTGCAGGGTTAAGTTGGCCAAGTCAACAGTCTCTATGACTCTCAGTGACAGTCAGCGTAGACACAGGTGATTTGCACTCTGCTTTCTAAGCATGTCTGCCTTAGATCCTGCTGATTCCCCAGCACTAAAATGCACTCTGGCACATCAAAAACATTTGCTCTAGGGGCACCTGGGTGGCTCAGTCGGTTAAGCGTCCGACTTTGGCTCAGGTCATGATCTCACAGTTCGTGGGTTTGAACCCTGTGTCGGGTTCCATGCTGCCGGTGCAAAACCTGCTTGGGAATCCCCCTCTCTCTACCCCTCCCCTGCCTGCTTTCTCTCTCTCTCTCAGAATAAATAAACTTAAAAAGAAACTGCTCTAATAATAGGTGAGTAAATGCATGACGTCCCTAAAGCAGCAGAATCTGATAGGCGATTGTTAAATTTAGTACTCAAAAATGGAGCCAATTTCTCTCCAATACCAATAACCACACGTACCTTGTGGTTTTCTGCACTAAACCTATGGCGCCCAATAATTTCAGGGGTGATCTCCATTACGTCAAAATAAAAACCTGAAACAAGACCGGGAAGAGATTCGCTGTCGGTAATCAAAAACAAAAGATAAGCTTCTCAAAGACTTAGTAAAGAACAGGGTGAAATGACCCTACATCTGGGTCTGCCAGAAGAGTCAGGGGAATACCCTTGGTTCCTGCTCTCCAGCAGGACAGGAAGAAAGGCCCTGAGCTACGTTTTCTTAGAGACGGTTTTTCCTACTCTCACCTGCAGCCCGGGCCAGAGGCGGCTGCCCAACCAGCCCTGAAATACCAGCCCAGGTTTGATCAAGGGAGACACGTCTCCTCCCCGCTCAGAAGGCCGGCCACCATTCCTAACAGAACCCTGCATCCGGGACAGAAAGCTACATGTGGAGGACACAATGGGATAGAGTAGGAGCCGTGGCTGCCATCCCTGATGTTGCCACCAGGGCCTCGGAGGGGACAGAGATGCAGTTATGGCTTGACTTCCACTCAAAGCATGGAGAACGTCCCAACCTTACTCAGATCATGGGGTCTCACACTAGTCTGGAAGGCCCATGGGGCAGAAGGATAGACAGGTAGGGCTCCTCTTGGCTTCTCCATGGCCCTCACCTCCCCATACCCCCGAGGCCCTAGGCCCTGTCCCTTCTGCCAGCAACCGCTGCCCTTGACAGGCCCAGGCATCACCAAATAGCCTACCCAGGTTCCCGCCGTTCCCCATCTCGGTGGACCGCAGTGCCTCAGAGAACTCACTCCAGGAACAGGAAGCTGACTCATCACGGATCTTCTCTCTCATGAGGGAGCCATTTTTAAAGCTGCAGAAGCACACACACCTCTGAGGGAGGGACCCAGTGCTTGCTGACTGCACCCACATATTTTGGTGAAGAATCCGAGGGAGAAGGGCTGCAGGTCAGGCTGGACCGCAAGGTATCGGGCCCAGCAAAGGCCCCTCGGAATTGCGGGGAAATGCACTGGTCTTGGGCTCTTGTGCGGTTGCCACAACCAGCCCTGAAATACCAGCGAGAGACAGGGAGAAATACCAGGGAGAGACAGGGAGCTGTGGCTTCTATACATCATACCACCCAGATGATGGAACAGAGCTGGTAAACTTAATAGACCTATATATTCTCCAATGGTTCCTGGGGCCTGGAGGCTCAGAAACTTCCCTGAGTAGCTTCCAGTGGGTTTCCAAAGGCCTGTGATCAGGGTGCAGAGCATCCTGACGACTGTCAGGAGGCAGGGTGTGCCTCCTACCATTTGTTGAAGGCCTGCCATGTGCGAGGCGTGTCATAACAACGCTACGAAGTAAACCTTTTATTCTTCCCATTTCATGAGCAAAGTGTGACTCACATGTGCTGTGACATCTGCACACAAGATATACGTGTTGAGGATGGGACTGCAATCTGGGTTTGGGGAGGACTCCAGATGCCGGGTTCTTCCCCACCCAGCTCTGCTGTCAGAAGGACCCAACGAGTCCCGGGGTCTCAGCTGCTGAGCACAATGACTTGAGGGCTCCAGATGGTACCGGACCTGCCCACACCACCCTCCTCCCCACCAAGCCTACCAGAGGAGTGCCATGTAGTGCTGGGAGCCAACAGGGTTGCAGAAGATGTGCCCTTCCAGGGCGGGCATGGGCTCTTGGAGCCAGAGAAATAGGGTGTCGCTGGTGCCCAGGCTGACCTGGGAAGAAACGGGCAGAGGTGAGGCGCCTCTCTGCTCAGCTGTACCAGCCCTGACCCCCATCATGTCACTCCTGATGCCGTCGACCGCTGATTAAATGTCCCTTCCTCGGAGAAACCTCCTTCTGACCCTCCCACATCAGATAAGTCCAAAGTTAGCAACCAGATTTAGGATCTCATGGAAACTGTAGGCCAGTTTCTTAGAATTTAACCACAATTGCATCTAACTAATGGTTTGGGTAACAACTGATTCCCCAAAGACTTTCCCACTAGACCCAGAAGGGTCAGACCCTTCTGTCACTGCACCAAGCAAGACTGGCCACTGTTAAGGTGACCTGCCAGCAAAGGCCATGACCTTCTAACAGAGGAGATACGAATAGATCCTGGGGCCTAGGTCTTCCTATCCCCTCCTTCAGCTGCCTTTTGGGGCCAGCAGACCCTCTAATAGACAACAAAGATGTTACTGGGGCCCGGAACCCCTGTCCCCTAGGGCAGGAAGAGTTAGCTCCGCCTGTAGGTGTGAAAAGTCACCTTACCGCAATGTCACCTTCCTCCAGCCTCATGCCTGCCAGCGACGCTGAGAATAGGAGGGGAGCCTCTGGTTAGCCGGAGGTCACACGGAGCCACAAAGCAAACCACACTCACCTCCAGGTGGGAGCCAGCCCCTACCTCCCGCCCCAATCCACATGCTAGGGTAGAGGAAGGAACAGGGTGAGTTGAGGGCTCAGGATGGCCCAAGGGAAGGTCCCAGGGGTCAGGGGGTAGAGTCCCTGTGGTCATGCTTCCCAGCTTCTTCTAAAGGGGCCCAAACGCCCCACCATCAGGTGCTCACGAGAGTGCCAAGAACCAAGGGGCCCAAGTCAAGACATCAGGACACACACGGCAGAGTGTATCACAAGGTGAGGCAGGAGTTGGGGCTTCCTTCCACCCAAGCAGAAGGTAAAGGGGACTGTCCGTCCCCCTTAGACATGAGGCCCCTAAGAGCAATTCTTATCTGCCTTGCTCACTGATGTACTCTGGAGGTGAAAGGTCTGGCATGCAGTAGGTACTCATTAAATGTCGAGAGACTGAATAAGTGAGTGAAAGGAGATGTGGGAAGGACGGAGGTACTCAATCACTTCTGCTGAGTACAACCAGCCATGGGTACTGCTGAGTACAAACACATCCAGTGTTTGGATGTGTTCCCAAACACTGGAAGCCCCATCAGCCTCCACTGTCAGGGACTGGGGAAATAAAGCGGGACGACTGGACCGTAGGCAACCGTTAAAATGATATTGCACAAAAATATTGCCCGGGTTAGTTAAAATAAGATATGTTTACTTATGAGCATAGAAAGAAAGTTGGAAGGATAGCCATCAAAGCTGTAGCTGTAGCTATCTCAGGGTTAAGAGATTATGGATGATTTTTGCATCCTTCCTTTGATTCGTCAGTATTAAAAAAATTTTTTTCCTGCAGTGAAGAGGTATCCCTTGTAAGAAAAAGAGCACAAGCATCTGTTAGTCTGTTTGCTTGTTACCCCTGCTGTTTTAATGAGGGAGCAGCTAATACATTATTTAAAACGCCAGCAGAGCGGGGCGCCTGGGTGGCTCAGTCAGTTGAGCCACTGACTTCGGCTCAGGTCATGATCTCACGGCTCGTGAGTTCGAGCCCCACGTCGGGCTCTGTGCTGACAGCTCGGAGCCTGCTTCAGATTCTGTGTCTCCCTCTCTCTCTCTGCCCCTCCCCAACTCATGTTCTGTCTCTCTCTGTCTCAGAAATAAAGAAACATTAAAAAAAATAAATAAATAAATAAAACACCAGCAGACTAAAGGCCAGACTTGGGGAGGAACCGACTAAAGGGCTACCTGCCTGGGATCTCTAACATTCAGCCTGAAACCGAGGTCCAAGAGGAAGGATCGGAAAGCTACTTTTTTGTCATTCCTGCTCAAACATGCCCAGAAGCTCACTGCAGTAGTTAAAAAGGCCCCCTTCTTCCTCCTGACATGCTTCTAGTTGATAGAGGAGATACGAGTATATACACTGCCTAACGAGACTCAGTGAGGTTATTTTCATTCTGAAAAGAAAATAGACGTGGCCCACAAAACTGTAGAATTTTCCTAAATTGGTGCTCATAGACCAACTGTTCTCTGCTCTTCTCTGACCTCCCAACTTTTCGGGCTGATGGGAACTGGGCCTGAGTGGGCCCTGGGAGCCTGGGGCACCAGAACACGCACACTGCAGGCTGGAGATGCCTC
The DNA here is from genome assembly GCF_023721935.1 of Panthera uncia. Taxonomy (NCBI): domain Eukaryota; kingdom Metazoa; phylum Chordata; class Mammalia; order Carnivora; family Felidae; genus Panthera; species Panthera uncia. The sequence continues at coordinate 149,265,539 of NC_064810.1, forward strand.
TCGACCCAGGGACAGAGCATGGGGCTTCATGCCTCGCCACCATGGAAATCAGGCCACTGTCTACCAGCGTCTACCTCCCTCTCCTTCACCTTTGGACCAGGAACACTGGGATCCTTCCTCCAAAACCCGGTCTGTTTGGTTCTGTGCTTGGACAACAGGGTTCCGCATGATTGTCTACAGAAATTGCTCAGGGACAGGAAGGGCCCTTGTCTGGCTCCTGGGGATCCCCCCAGATACCAGAGCCACGGCTGTCCCGGGAGAGACAGGTCACAGATGCGGCCACAAGCGTGGCGGGGACGTGCTAGCTGTCCCCTCAGCTCCAGAGCAGACAGGCCGGAAGCAGACTGAGGAACACCATGAGTGTTATTTGTAGTAGTGGCTGAACAGCAGTGACTTAAATGTTTTTCCCTCATCACAAAAATATACACAGACACCGCAGAAAATATAGAATCGAGTACTACTGCTAATAACATAGCCACTCTTATTAAGAATGAATTTTAACCAGGGCCATCAGCTCTATTTCGAGGCATACAACTACACTCCTAGGCACACATGCCTCTCTCTATTTATTTTTGATGCTCATATCCTGCTCGTCTACACAGCCAACAGAAGGAAAGTACAGGGAGGCTAGTGGGTGTTGAAACCGGGAGAAGGGCTGAAGTCTGAAAATAGAAAGAAATGTGTTTCAGAGGAGAGTGAAATAGAACGGACAGCCACGGGGTGCCGGGGTGGCTCAGTCGGTTAAGCGTTCGACTTTGGCTCAGGTCATGATCTCACAGTCGGTGGGTTTGAGTCCCGCCCTCAGGCTCTGTGCTGACGGCTGGGACCCTGGAGCCTGCTTTGGATTCTGTGTCTCCCTCTCTCTGCCCCTCCCCTGCTCGCTCTCTCTTGTCTCCCTCTCTCAAAAATAAACATTAAAAAAGTTAAAAAAAGAAAGAAAGAACAGAGAGCCACGCATGTTCCCTGACCATGGAGGAAAGCAGGAGAGGCTCTGCGAAGGGAAGTCAGCCTCCCTTGGACAGCAGACCCTGGTCCTCGGCCACGTTACTTGACCCTCACTTCCTCAGAGCAGGAGCCTAGGAGGGTGATTTAGGGTAGAGTTGCCAGGGAAAGTGGAGGACACTCAGTTAAATTGAATTTCAGAGAAACATGCTTTGGGACGTACTTACACTAAAAAATCATCTGCGGTCATGTGAAATACAGATATCGCAAGGGATGCGCTTATATTACCTTATTATTTGCTGTTCCTCTGAAATGGGAGTTACGCTGGGTGTCCTGTACCTGTATTTGTATTTACCTGGCAATCCTAACTTGGTGGCTCGTTAGGGAAAGGGCTGCCGGGGGTGGGGTTGAGGGGCAGCGGTCTGGTGGTACAGTGTGGCCACCTGGCCTTTCTTCAGAGACCTGATGACCCCTCCTGGAGTGGCTGGGGGAGGGAAAGGTGTTCGGATGAGGAACAATTCATATCCATAGAGCAAATGATGGGGAGGAGACCCAAGACCATGTCCCAGAGGAAGGGCTGGAGGAACTGAGATGTTTAGCTTGGAACAGAAAAGGCAGTTGCAAGGGGGGTGGTGGGCAGGACTACCCTCCTTAGCCACTGATCAGTTCTCACCTGGGGTGGAGGGGGCAGCCCTCAGCGGCTCCAGAAGGCAGAGGCAGAGGCAGACCCAAGGCGGGGCAGGTACAAGGAGGCAGATTACAGGCCAGCAGTGTGGCAGGTGGCCAGGGAGGAAGGGTGTCAAGAGGCTGGACTGGCTGACATTCTCAAATGGACCCAGTCAGGCTACTTGGGAGAGTGAAATCCTGCAAGGTACTCACCAGGGTTGTCCCCAGTAAAGGCCACCACTTGGCATCCTGGAGGAAATCCATAGCGCTGGACGTAGTAGGAAGAAATGGCTCCCTGAGGAGGAGAAGGAAGTACGCCCTATTGAAGCAAATCCCACCTGTTCACAGCCGTCCAAACCTCAGGTTGCAAGAATGCTACAAGCCCCAGGTCACTGGGCCTGCACTCACATCACTCCCAAGGGATGTCGCAACAGGATGTCCCCTCCTGTTCACAAAAAGCCAGAGGAACCCAGCACAGGCTTGGAACTATAAATTTAAGGTCATCCCACTGCCTTGAACACCACTGGATTTTGAGAGGCAGCTGGAACAAACCAATCCCCAACTTGTACTTTCTTCGTAAGCTCCACATTCTGGTATAGCATTAATGGTAAATACATAACCAGTGGACACACAGTAAGCAAATTCACGGAAAGACATAATGCCTTACATACTCATTCTATCAGCCCAGCAATCTGATTAAGAATAACCAAACATGCGGGGCGCCTGGGTGGCTCAGTCAGGTAAGCCGCTGACTTCAGCTCAGTTCATGATCTCACGGTTCTGAGTTCAAGCCGCACATAGAGTCCTGTGCTGGCCTGCTTCTGATCCTCTGTCTCCCTCTCTCTCTCTGCCCCTCTCCTGCTTGTGTGCGCGCTCTCTCACTCTCTCTCAAAAATAAACATCAAAAAAAAAAGAAGAAGAAGAATCAACATGCAAATGCAGAGGTCAACTTTCTAAAGAGAATAAACCAAAAAAATAGCAGTGAGGGGGAGGGAACTCCCCTGAGAAGCATGGCCCCCAAGGCTCCTCCAAGGGCAGCTGTGGGACCAGAGATCGGGGACACCTGCTGGACAGACCCATAGAAAACACAGCTATAAAAGAGACACTTTTTCCCCCCCTTTCCCTGACTTTACCTTAGTTCCAAAAGTTTGAAATAAATGATGGGCTTTCCTGGGGCCTAGAAAGAAAATTTTGCTCCTTATAGCAAAATTTCGGACTTACATCAGAATAAGCCATCTCCTGGGAGAGAAATGTCTCAGACCCCGTTGCCTCCAAAAACAGAGCCAGAGTCAGAGTTCGTGTGCAGGTGGCTTATTTGGGAAAGTGATCCCAGAAAACGAAAGGGGACCTGGGGAGGAGGGAGAGGCCACCCAAGGGTACATTGTCAAGCTGGTCACCACTGTGGGCAGCGTCCGAGGAGCCGTGTAAAGGATCTGGGGGTTGTCCACCTGGGAATGGGGCGAGGGGCACATCTCCACAGGCCCCCGCTACTGAAGGGTGTCCCGTGGGATGTTAACTCCCTGGACCTCCAGGTTTGCAGAGCACAAACACGGAGTCACAGAAGCCCTGGGCGGAAAGGGAGGGAAATGAGATCCCACCCCGGCAGGCTGCGGCCAGGTGACACTGAAAAGCCACAGCAGCTGGTCAAACAGATGGGTTAGGAGGCTGCAAGGCAGGGCTGGAGAAGTGTCCAATACCATCCATCTCCAGATATCTTCCTGCAAAAAATGTGAAAGCTGCCTGGGCACCACCTTCTGAAGAAGGGATGATGGGAAACACCGGTTCCACTTGTCCCTGCACCCCCCATCACGTGGATGCATCTGTTACAAATGAAAACATGCTTTTCAGAATCGGTTCTTTTTGGTTCCTCAAGCTGCTAGTCTGTGCACGAGCTCCCTCCTGGAGGCATGTGTTCCCGGCATAAGGAAAACAAAGCCTGTTGCCGTGGACAAAACATTGCTTCCCATCTCACACACAAAACCAGAAGCCGTGCATGGAATACCAATCCCAGAGGCTGGGCTGTTTCCTGTTGGCCCTTCCTTATCCCTTCTGCTGTGTTTCAGCAAGGCTGGGTCCTGAACTGTCCCCCTTCCGAGGCGGGGGACACCCCTCCCTAAGCTCTGTACATCGGTGCTGATCTCAGAAAAGTGTTTTTGTGGCTGGGACTCTGAACGGGCAGCACAAGTGGCAGCCTGATCCTTCTCATCACCCTCCTCAGGCCTCAGGGACCCTTCTCCTTCCTTCCTGCTGACACCCTCAACCACCCAGCCGTTCTGTGTGTGGCACACGTTCCTGCCAAAGGGCCCCTGAGGGCAGGGCCCAGCTGTCTACTCCATTCTCCCCACAGAGCAGCCTAGAACTAAAGTCAGTTAACGCGGGGAAACCAAGGCAAATACACCCAGCCAGTGTGTATTCTGAATGGGGGTGTCGTGCTAATGGTTAAATGTTCTTCATCACACCGTTTGTCTTTTCGCTACAGAGTTGTGTGAGTTCTTTAGATATTTTGGATGCTAACTCCTTATCAGATATATGATTTTGAAAAAAATTTTTTAATGTTTATTTTTTGAGAGAGAGAGAGAGAGAGAGCGTGAGCGAGCATGAGTGGGGGAGGGGCAGAGAGAGAGGGAGACACAGAATGTGAAGCAGGTTCCAGGCTCTGAGCTGTCAGCACAGAGCCCGACGTGAGGCTCCAACTCATGAACCATGAGATCATGACCTAAACCAAAGTCGGACGCCCAACCGAGTGAATCACCCAGGTGCCCCCAGATACAGGATTTTTATGTATATTCTCCCATCCCATAGGTTGCCTTTTTGGTTTTCTGAAGTTTATTTGAGAGAGAGAGAAAGCACGGGGAGGGGCAAAGAGAGAATCCCAAGCGGGCTGTGTATCTCCGACACAGAGCCCCACGAGGGGCTCAAAATCACGAATGGAACCTTGAGATCATGACCTCAGCCGAAATCAAGAGTCAGAGGCTCAACCGAGGGACCCAGGCCCCCGGCCTCTCAGTTTTGTCGATGGTTTCCCTTTGCTGTGCAGAAGCTTCTAAGTTTGATATAGTCCCACTTGCTTTTCTTGCCTTTGCTCTTGGTATCAAATCCCCAAAATCACCACCAACACCTGTTTTTCTCTAGGAGTTCCATGCTTTCAGGTCTTCCATTCAAGTCTTTCATCCATTTTGAGCTCATTTTTGTGTGTGGTGTAAGAGTGGTCCCGCTTCATCCTTTCCCGTGTGGCTGCCCTAAATGTTTTCCATATTGCCCTTGGGACCGAGAACTATCCTGAGCACTTTAAATGCATCGGCTCTTCTCAAAAATAAATAAAAAACGTTAAAAAAAAAATTAAAAAAAAAAAAAAAGCGGCCGATTTCGGCTCAGGTCATGATCTCACGGTCCGTGAGTTCGAGCCCCGCGTCGGGCTCTGTGCTGACAGCTCAGAGCCTGGAGCCTGTTTTGGATTCTGTGTCTCCCTCTCTCTCTGCCCCTCCCCTGTTCATGCTCTGTCTCTCCCTGTCTCAAAAATAAATAAAAAACGTTAAAAAAAAAAAATTTTTTTTAACGCATCGGCTCACTTACAGCGCACCTGGGCGGCTCAGTTGGCTGAGCGCGCAACTCTTGATTTCGGCTCAGGCCATGATCTCGCGGTTCGTGGGTTCAAGCCCTGCATCCATGCTAACGACGTGGAGCTTGCTTGGGATTCTCCCTCCCTCTCTCTCCACTCCTCCCCTGTTTGTGCTCTCTCTCTCTCTCTCTTTTGAAATAAATAAACTTTAAATGCATCGACCTGTTTATTCTGCACATCAGTCTGACAGCATAGAAAGTATCATTATTCCTTCAGGAACAACAGAAATGAGGAAACAGAGGCACAGACTAAAGTCACAAAGCTGGCAAATGGCAGAGACGACATTCCAGCCTGGGCAATACGGTGCCAGGGACTGCGTTCTCCGTAGCTTCCTGGCACCTCTTTCCTCTTTCCTCCTACTCTTTCCTCTTACCTCTTTCCTCCTACTCTCTGCCTCCTCCAAGCTTCAGAGGTGGTTCCGACCCCAAGAATTTCAGCATTCTGTGTATTTTTTCCTAACGTATGCAATCACCCACAACTTATCCCTTCAACTTTTCTTCCTATCCTAATAAATTTCTAGCAGAATTTTCCTAAGTCCCCCTACCCCACACCTCACCACCACGAGGCAGTCATATATACCTGCACCTGAGTACCTGCTAAATGCAAGGCACTGATCAAGACATTCGGCTTTGACATGTCAAACGCTTCTCTTGTATACTGCTTTCCCCAGTAGCTGCCAGCTCTTAAAGGAGCCACGCCGCCGGAAAGAGGACCTACCACAACTGAGCAGGACGGTACCGGTGAGCCAAGCTTCTCCTCTAAATGAGGAGCACAGGCAGCAAGGCAGACCCGCGACCAGACTTTGTCCTTGATCTGCAACAAATTCATTCCAGAACCTAAGGGAACGAAGGAAACAAGAAACAGAAACATCTTTAGAAAGGACCTTTTGGGAAAATGTACAAGCGGGGCAGAAAGCCAATCATTCTCTTGCAGCAAACTTATACTTGGACCTCTTCCCACCGGAACATATACGGTGTGCCTGGGTCATTATGGAGCTGGCAAACATGAGGTCCGCAGGGGCCCTTGGAAACACACGGCCCCACCTCCTCCGCATTTCCCTCATGGGCTCGAGCTCCACCATTAGCCTGCAAATCTGCAGCCCTAAGGCCCGACAATACGTAGACCAGGCACTGTTCTTTGTGTCCCCTGGGTTCAAGGTGTCTGCTTGGAGGCAGCCCTGTGCTGATGTGGGTCAGCCCTCAGGATTTCCCAATCACATCTAACTTATGGAGGGAAGCTAAGCCTGTCTGAAAACAATCTACTGCTCCCGAGGCTTTCCTGAGGACGGCGAGGGGGAGACGAGCCAGAGCACAGGGGAAGGCCTCCCGTCTTCCTCCTCCCCTGGGTCCAGGTGGAGGCACATAGACGTCGGCCGGGATGCTAATGGAGTCATGCACCCAGGTGAGGAGGTCAGACCACAGGTAAATCAGGGGGTGACTTCTCAGGGGGGTGAGGACAGCGGCGTGGAGGGCCCGGCTGAGGCTGAAAAACGCGAACCTCTGGACCGCCCCGGGAATGGGGCTGTGACTTTCCCCCGCAGCACAAACAGCCCCAGGGGAGGTGTGGCGAACACAAGTGGACACATGCTGTTCCAGGCTTAGGGTTCTGCTGGTCTCACTTCTCCGGAGCTACCTGTGGGAACCTTCTCTTCTCCAGATCGTGAGTGAAGCTGGGGGACCGGCTTCCTCTCCCTGAACACTAGAATAACAGCTGGCATACGACAGCACTCAAACACTCCAGATGGAGTCCCAGGAGGCTCTGAGCATTCCAAGACTCCTCTGAAGCCACGTTCATAGGCCTGGGCTCTTGCTCTGCGTTCTGGTCCCCTCTTCTGTTGGCAGGCCTTGCAGCCCGGCCTCATGCAAAAGTGCCTTCGGCAGCCTTGTCCCAGCTTTCCTTCCTTGCTGGCATCACCCGCAGTTATTTCGGGCAAGGTTTTGGACTCCAGAAGCTCACCACTCTCTTGCGTTCCCCAAGAAACAACTCCTTGGGGGAGCCAGGCTCCAAGATGGCTCGTGCTCAGCCCTGAGTCCTGGTGTTCACACCTTGTGAGGTCCCTGTCTTCCTATACCTGGGTAGGTCTGTTGTGACCAGTAGGGTGGGGCAGCAGGGACGGTATGACACTTCCAAGACTAGGGTGTAAAAGATTCTGCAGCTTCTGCTTGACTGCACTCTCCTCTCATCCCTCACCTGGGGGGGGGGGGGGGGGGGAAGACGGGGATCCAGCTCCAGTGTCGTGAGTGGTCCTATGGGAGGGCCACATGGAGAGGAACACAGGCCTCAAACCAGTTCTGTCTGGAGCCCTGGAAGTGGATCCTCCAGCCCCAGTCAAGCCTTTACATGACTGGTCCTGGTTGCCAGCTTGAAGGCCACCCCATGAGAGCTCCTGAGCCACACAAGCCAGCCAAGCTGCTCCAAGATTACAGACCTGCGGAAATTCTGTTGAGATCATCAACACTTGTGGTTTCAGCTGCTAAGCACCAGGGACATTCATTACACAGCAGAAGACAATATGCTCCCTTCTCGGCAACAGACGACAGGGCTAAAAGACTAGCACCCAGCCGGGTGGACAGGGCTTACGCTGCCCACAGCCCCACATGTGCACGTGCATACAGAACAGGCCAGCGCCGGGACTCTGAAGGCTTACCATCACTGCAGTCGATAGGAGAGTAAGACCCAAGGAACAGGGAGGCAGCAAAGCTACTGACCAAAGAAATTCTCTGTAAAAGGAAGACACAGTCAGCTAGGACTCATTTCCATAAGCCACCGAATCCTCTGATGCACACAACATGAGAAGAGCTTTCAACTGAGGAGGGAAGTGGAAATTTGGAGCAAGGTGCCCAGTAATGGTAGTGACTGAATATCTTGGCTACTACAACATCTGAGTATCTGGATCACCAAGACTCCTTGCGAGAGCACCTCACGCTGCAGTTTCTGTTGGGCCATAGAACTCAAGTCCGACAAAGCAAAAAAGCAACAAGCCCTATGAAAAAGCCGTGCTTAGGGAAGTGGCTTTTCTACCCAGAATCCAGGAGGTGTGATGCCTGATCTCCTTCCTCCATTCCTGTGGTCTTTATATCTAAGTCACAAGGGAAGGGGGGATGTGTGGCCACAGGACTCAGAACCAACAAAGACACCCTTGGGGGTTCAGAGCAACTTAAGCGAAAACCAGTCCCTCAGGAGCTGGAGGACTGATAATGGATTTCAAATGTTGGCCTGGGGGGTCTGTGCTTCCACGTGGGAATCGCTGGCCCTTGGACCACTGCAGAGAATGCCAGCACCTCCTGTCCCCTGTCCCGCCTCAGGCCACCTTAGTTCCACACGGAATTTGGAGAGGGTTTTACATCTCTGCCCTTCCCCTCCTCCCCGAAATCTACACAGCACGTGCTGCAGAGTCATCTGGAACCCTGAGTCATTAAATAACAAACCGGATGCTGTGAACTCCCAAGATTAAAAAGGCACTTTGGTTGAACATGAGCTGATCGTTTTCTAATTATTCAGAGATGAAAATCACTAGCCAAGGTGTCAAGGCTGCTTCTCAGGCGGCATTAAGTGCCGGCTCTCGGCGACCGTGGTCCAAGGAATGAATTGGAGTTTCTGGGACACAGGCTCCGGTTGAAGGGCCACAGCTAGGGACACAGGGGTTCAGCTTTCCACATTTCTGGAGGAAACACTGAGCCCACACCAATCAAGTGCCTGGGAGCCATTTCCATGCAGGAAACTGAGAAGACGGAGACTAAAGGGCACCTGGAACTCCTACTCAGGTGGCCGAAGACACCAGTCCCCACTGCTCCCATCCTGCCCTCTGCCCCCTGGGGTCAGGAGAGGCCCTGACTTCTCTTTCCCTCGATTCCATTCATTCCCTCCTCTTTGGAAACAGCTCGACAATGAGGGAAAAAAAAGCCAAACTGAATATATCATTTTCAATGTCTGCTAATCCATGCTTTTGGCCAATGCGCGCAAGATGTATTTATACTAAAGGTTAAGTATTATAAAAGGAATTCAACTGTGACTGAAAGCAAAGAGGAACGTTGAACCGACCTCCGTGTGTGAGTAGGCCTCGGGGTTCTGCTGGTAAATCTTCGCGATCTGGTTTCCCGTAAATCGCTGCAGAGAAGAGCGCAAATTCTTAAAAATCCATATCCTATGTGCAATGATCGGCTCTCACAAAGTGAGGTTAGTGTAGCATGCTCTGGATATTAGTACAATGGAAGCTTTCTCAAGGCCTCGACTCTAGAAATGTTTGCTGAGCACCCTCCAGGAATAAGCCTCGCTCGTCACCTGCAAGGTGACGGCGAAGCTGACCAAGAGCGCCTGCGCAGGGTATTTTCCCCGCCCCCCCATTGTTCTCAAGGCAGGAAGGGTCACATGACCCCAGCTGCGCCAATCGCAGCCGGCCCTGGAAGGGTGGCTGAAGGCAGCGGGAACCGAAGCTGGCTTTTTTTTTTTTCCTTTTTTGGAACTTTTCCAGGCGCTGCCTTACATGAACTGACTCCTCTCGGGTTCAAAACTGCTCGAAGTGTGGGCGCTATTTTTGGCCCCCGCTTAGAGGCTGAAGCGGAGGTGCCATCGTCGCCCCCGTACACGAGGAGCTCGTACACGTACACGTACACGAGGACCCCGTACACGAGGAGCATCACCAGGAGGCAGCACGCCCCATGGGGAGATCCCCGAATGGGGAACTAGCCAGAGCCATGCCAGACCGGAAGGGACCCTCTGATGAGGACTGTTGGCACCCCACCCTCTGTTCAGACACCAGGGATACCCATTGGGGGGCAGGGCAGCCCATGTTCACAGCACTATTGCCCGAGCCAAGTTCCTATACCCTTGACAATGCACAAAAGCCCCAGACTTCAGGGCCCACGGGGGCTTGGGCCCTTCACCCCACCCCGCTCGACACGAGGAGCACAGCCACGTCCACGCCTCAGCTCCCTTCTGCGAAAAGGGCAACAGGAGGTCCGTCCTGGCTCGCCAGCAGCAGAGGGAGGCAGGACAACCGGGAGCAGACCCAGGGGCCAGACACCCACGTGTCTCCTGTGATTCCCCTGGGGGTGGGTCGGCAGCTGTGTCCTCCCAGACACCCAGGGAGAAGGGACGAGAAAGGACCAGAGCCAGCAACCGGACCTTCCCCCCGGGACCAACCCTAATGCCCAGCCCGTGGCAGGTGCGGCGCACCTCGTAGGCCCGGGAGCCTGTGAGGCAGCTGAGAGCCTGGGCGCCGCCCACCGCGGCCTCCAGCTGGCGACACTGGGCTGTGGTGCTGGAGTCCATCCACACCGGGCTGTCGCTGATGGAGAAACAGGCCTGGAGAGGAGGAACAAAGGCGCAGGCTGGAACGATGCCTGCTGACTCTGGGAGCCACCCTGGCCTTGGCGGTTACACTGCCAGTCACGGCTGTGATTGCATATGACCTAGGAAGACCCACGGGCAAGCCCTTCGTGCCCAAATCTTGGCCCGGCTCCGCGGGGTCTCTCCCCAGAAAGCTCAAGGTTGAAGGTTCTAACAAGGACACCTGAGCACTGCAGGCAACACTAGAGATGAGCAGCCAAGTGCAGTGTCAACGGAGGCATCCGAAGCTGGGAGGCGGGGAGAAGACACAGCCTGCCTTCCCAGCATCACCAGGAGGCAGCACGCCCCATGGGGAGATCCCCGAATGGGGAACTAGCCGGAGCCATGCCAGACCGGAAGGGACCCTCTGATGAGGACTGTTGGCACCCCACCCTCCGTTCAGACACCAGGGATACCCACTGGGGGGCAGGGCAGCCCATGTTCACAGCACTATTGCCCGAGCCAAGTTCCTATACCCTTGACAATGCACAAAAGCCCCAGACTTCAGGGCCCACGGGGGCTTGGGCCCTTCACCCCACCCCACAGAATTTTCTCAGACTCCCACAACATGGCCACCGTTACCTGCAGCTGCTTATGTAACGGGAGGTCTGGTGACAGGCTTCTCAGCACCTGGCTGGCCCCAGCCTTCCAGTATATGCTTCCATGTTGCTGCCGAGGGAAAACGCACGCACACGTTCACGCGCCTACACACCGTTACCACCTCCTGGAGACACAGAAAGACTCCAGACCACACCCCGAAAGAAACGGGCTCCAAGCCTGCCCCTGCCACTTCTTAGTCACAGAACTCATCACCTTTGTGAGACTTGGCTTTCATTTCTAGAAAATGAGAGCTCTGCCCTGTTCACCTCAAAACTTACAGGAAGGGTCCAAGAAAGAATTATTGGTCTGGATTTTGGTAATTTCGTAAAGTTGTATTTAAATATGTTGCTCATAATATTATCTGAAATTCACGCCTTCATTCACTTACCCATTCATTCATTCATTCAACAAACATTTATTGAGCACCTAGATCATGCCAGGCAATGAGACAGATGAATAGGATAGTACTGTCCCTATTCTCTTGACACGGGGGTTGACGCAGGGAAAAAGACACAAACATACAATTATAAAACCCCATGGATGTGCAGTGGCAGGGCAGCGGGAACACAGAGGAGGGGCATCTAACCAACTGGGAGCACTCATGGGTAGAGGTGGACATGATTAGTAGGAAAGGAGCTGAGAGTTGAGTTTGTGGGTGTTCCATGCAGAGAGCAACCACAGGTGAGAGGTTGGCAGGTATGGGAATGGTGGCATTCTTTTTATTTATTTATTTTTAAGTTTATTTTGAGAGAGAGAGAAAGCATGAGTAGGAGAGAGGCAGAGAGAGAGAATCCCAAGCAGGCTCTGCACCAGCAGCACAGAGCCCGACGCGGGGCTCGAACCCACAAACCACGAGATCACGACCTGAGCTGAAGTCGGACGCTTAATCACTGAGCCACCCAGGCTCCCCGGAATGGTGGCATTCTAAACAGTGGGCTGGGTCTCAGGTGGGAGGTGGTGGGGACAGCCTGAGCACCGGGGCCTTGACGTCCGTACTCAGGAGGCTGGGGTTTATCGGGGAGGTGTGGGAACTCTGGATTAGCAGGGGAGTGTCGTGGCCAGGGCTAAATGTATGAAAGGGTTTGGGGGAGTCACAAAGAAGGTACAGGGGAGGCAGGGAGGCTGAAGCAGAGACCCAGAGAAAAATTATAGACGTTCGGCCTGGGGCAACAGAGGCAAAATTGGAGAGAAGGTGGTAGATTGAAGAGTCATGTAACAAATCACTGGGACATGGGGGCCCCCTTGGACATGGGGTCAAGGATGATGGGTGGGTTGTGGCCCTGGGGAAAGACAGACCACTCAGTCTAGCACAGAAGTTGGGATACCTGGCCATGGGGCCGGGGGATGCCCAGGAGGGACAGGGTGTCCCAGGCTGGGTGTCCCAGCCTGAGGTTTAGGTAAGAGAAGTGGATGAGATCACTCAGAGAATCCATGTAGTTTAACAAGGACAGGAGCAATAAATTCCTGTCGGGGTAGGGAGAGAGAGGGGGAGAGAGAGGAGGTGGCTTTAGAAAACTCAGTAAGCACTCTCTGATGAGGATGTGAAAATAGGCTAATTAGGCATGGAGCAAAGTGATTCAGAGGGTACGGCTCAACTTGGGTCCTGACGCCCCCTCCCAGCAGCTGTGTGACCTGGGGTAGGTGACGTCACCCCTCTGTGCCTCTGGGTTCCTATATAAATGGCAATGATATTAAAAGCAGTAGCTAGGGGTGCCTGGGTGGCTCAGTCAGTTGAGTGTCCAACTCTGGATTTCAGCTCAGGTCACGATCTCATGGTCTGTGGGATCCAGCCCTAAGTCAGACTTCGTGCTGACAGCACAGAGCCTGCTTGGGATTCTTTCCCTCCCTCTCTCTCTACCCCTACCCCACTCGCGTGCATGATCTCTCTCAAAGATTAATGAACTTTATTTTTTAAATTTATTTGTTATTTATTATTTTTTATGCTTATTTATTTTTGAAAGAGAGAGCACGAGCCGGGGAAGGCCAGAGACAGAAGGGGACACAGGATCCAAAGCGGGCTCTGTGCTGACAGCAGGGAGCCCGACGTGGGGCTCGAATTAACAAACTGTGAGATCAAATCATGATCTGAGCTGAAGTCGGGCATTTAACCCAGGTGCCCCTTAAATTTATTTTTAAATGTTTATCTCCTTTTGAGAGAGAGACAGAGCACGAGCAGGGGAGGCACAAAGAGAGAGGGAGACACAGAATCTGAAGCAGCCTCTAGGCTCTGAGCTGTCAGCACAGCACCCGATGCGGGGCTCGAACCCACGACCCATGAGATCATGACCTGAGCTGAAGTCAGATGCTTAACCGACTGAGCCTCCCAAGAGCCCCTAGAAGTATAATTTCTAACTTTGCTTCTGCTTCCAGGAAACACAAAAGCAATTCTAGTGCTCCAAGGCAGGCATCCTAAATGCTCGTCCAACGCCTCCCCCCCACCCCACCGGAGGACCTCTATCCGGTTCTGCCTGACCCAGTGTCCTGTTCCGTATAATGCTTCACAGTACGAACTGCCTCAGATCCTTCAGCAAGGAGGCAAGCTATACCATCCTCCGAGGTAGGAGGGCGGTAGGGGTCTCTACCAGCAACGGCAGGGGTGCAGTGGCTCTCAAGGACAAGCATTCCCTCCAGGGGAGCCCCACACCACTGCCCCACAGCCGCCCCGCACGCCGCCCGGAGGCTGCCACACACAGACCTGGCCGGCCCCAGACAGGGCGAGGACTTGAGAGAAGTCAAAGCCCGAGGCCTTCATCCTCTCCAAGATGATATCCAAAGCCTGAGAAGACAAACAGAGCCCACCGTGACTGTCCTGAACCACCGAGTCAGGCAAGCCCACGAGCCTCCACACTGAAACGTAAGTGTTCGCCATCACCCCGGAGATGAAAAAGAGCCGACGGCCTGGGATACGTAAGCACCAGAATAATTAACCAAAGTAGAGATCAACCAAATGAAAAGGTGGAGTAGGGTAAACATAGTTTAAATAGACAGAATCAGAAACCACTGGTCCTCAAATTCTGCTTCTCCGATTTGTGACTTCCAAGCACTTGGCAAGAGCAAGGTGGATCATATCGTGCTTTCTTTTCTCTGCATTTTCAACCCACCGGACTAGTGGTCTGACTTCACTGCAACAGAGAAGTGAAGAGTGACGTAGACGGCCCCGTCAGAGTGGGGACCAGGCCTAGACTCCGCACGTCCAGGAGCACCAGGCTGGAAGGAGTAGGTAGAGATGGCCGCCACTTGTCCCAATCCCCGTTCCACCCTCTACCAATCTTCTTTTTTTGTAAGACCCAAGCGTGGGATAAATGGTGCTGCCCAGAAGAGCCTGACACTTGCCCTAAGGTTTCAGGGCAGGATTAGAGATTCACCCCAGGCTGCATTTTCCTTGAGGACAGAGCAGCCCCTGGAGCTCTGTCCCAACTCCACCATCCCCTCCCTATGCTGGGAGGGCTCCTTTCACAGCCCTGGCTGTGGCTGCCAACTTGGCCCCCCTGGCCAAACCTCAGGCTGGGAGTGGGGCACCCCTGGAGCGGGGATTGGCGAAGCCAGAACAGGTCCAATCCTGACGGGCCTGCTCACGATTAGAAATCACGTGGCCCCACCCCCAAGCCTGGCTCTCTATCCAGTGCTCACTACCCCAAGTTAAAGCCTTGGCTTATCACAAGCCCCCGGCATTATCAGTAGAACCTCTAGATCGACTCTTGCCTGTCGCGCCCACCGTCCCTTGGTCTGGGGCTCAGCCCTAAGAAGTACATTCTGGCTGGCCTGTCTGGTGGAAATCTGTCCTTTACCCCAATCCTCCAGTATGAGTCAGGGTCAAGTTGATAAAATGTTTAAAAATCACACCAATCGTCCTAACAGAAAGAATTTAGTATAGGGAATTAATTGCTTAGACCAGTGTTGGAGGCCTGAACAAGCTTTGGTGGACACATTAAGGACGGCCTTTAGCTGGCTCCCAGTTGTAGGGTCTTGGGACCCCTGAGGCAGACTCCAGCCCTATTATGCTGGTCTGTACTGGCCATACCCCTGGTCCTGTGGCTTCACGGGTCACCCATATTTGGCTACAGGTATCTTCCTTTCTTGTTGGTCCTGAACAGGCAGGCCTGTCTTGGGGTCCAGCGGAACCTGACTGGTCAGGTCATAAGCCACCGTTGAGAAGTTCCCCTGCTTCAAGAGCTGAGGATTCTGGGGGCTGAGCACGAAGACACCAGTGCTGTGTCTGGATCTCGGGGTAAAAGGGAGGCCACAGGGCCTGCCTGCAGAGTGTTTGGCAAAGGTTTGGGAAGGCGGCATTCTGAAGATGCTTACTCACTGGTAGGACTTGCAAGTTCTCAGCACCAGACCTACAAGCCCTGTGCGTGTCCTCTTGGCTCAAGAGGACCAGTTGAGGCTGAGTCTAGCCTTAGGAACCATGCAGACTCCATTTCCCAGTGAGGACCTGGTCTCAACAGAGGGCTTCCCAGTAAATCAGCAAGTCTGCCAGTGAGACAGGCTGGGGACAGGAGAAGGTCAGGGATCCCTATGCTTACCTGGACCCACATCAGGACTGGAGATGTCACTGTCAGCCCATCCTCGTGAACGTGAACTCCACCCTGAGTCCTACAAGGAGAATAAGACAGAGTGTTGGCAGAGCCTTGGGCAGGGGCGCAGTGGGGGGCAGGCCCCGGATCCCTCCAATGGAAGAAGAAATGCCCTTTCCCCAACCTCGATGGGAACTCTAAACTGAGCAAGACTGAACAGTGCTCGCAAGATGGAAAGAGAAGTCCTAGCAATTGCTCAGTGGTGACGATTCTCAGAAGACACCAGCAAAAATATGCCTTCTAAAGAGGAAGGACTCACCCTGGAAGGCAGGCATGGCGTCACTTGGCACTGTGGCCACGAGGGAACTAGCGGGCGCAGGGCTGGATTAAAACCCTCCCAAGCCCACTGGGGTAGGCATGTGCTACAGAAGTGCTGTGTCTGCGGGAGAACTTCTTGGCTCTCAGACCAGGGAGTCCTTGGATTGCAAGCCTGGAGAGTTAGCTGCCTGGGCCCCTCTCCAAAACCCAACCCTTTCAACTATGAGTTTAGAAAAAAAAAAAACAAAACAAAACTCAAAACGAAAACAGGCTCCAAATCCATACCAAGATACTATTAGATAACCATGTGATCCGGACATTCTATGCCTAATTACCAGCCAAGAGAAACGAAAGTATACGTTCACTGACAGGTTTGTATACAAGGTTTCATCGCAGCCTTATTTGTAACAGTAGAAAACTGGAGTCAGCTTAGGTATCCCTAAGCAAGTGAATGGATAAATTGTGGTGCGTGTGTTACACACACCAGCAGGGAGATGAATCTCCAATGATCGTGCCGAGTGAAGGAAGCCAGACAAAAAGAGTACATATTACATGA
This sequence comes from Panthera uncia, assembly GCF_023721935.1. Lineage (NCBI taxonomy): Eukaryota > Metazoa > Chordata > Mammalia > Carnivora > Felidae > Panthera > Panthera uncia. Next base: position 149,282,085 of record NC_064810.1, read on the forward strand.
TGCCATTTATATAACTTGCTAGAAAATGCAAATCCACCTGTTGTAGTGGTTTCCCAAGTCCAGTCGGGGAGGAAAGGATAGAATGCAAAGGGGCACAAAGAATCTTAGGAGTGATGCAGATGGTTTGTATCTTGACTTTGGTGGTACTTTCACAGCTATAGGTCTGCCTCTATCAAAAGGCATTGAGATTGTACATTTTAATGGATGCCCTTTTTTGTACACAAGTTATACTCAATAATACTGATATTTTTAAAAAGATACCGTTAGGGAAAAAAGTGAAAAAGAGCAGACTTTCCCATAGACAAAAAGGGCGCTCAGGTGGCTCAGTCAGTGAAGCGATGACGGCTCAGGCCATGATGTCATGCTTCATGAGATCGAGCCACACGTCGGGCTCTGAGCTGACAGTGTAGAGCCTGCTTGGGTTTCTCTCTCCCCCCCTCTCTGTCCCCCTCACTCGCTGATGCTCTCTGACTCTTTCTCAAAATAAATAAACTTTAAAAAAAAAAAAAAAAGAAACTTGTTGGGGCTCCTGGGTGGCTCTGTCGATTGAGCATCTGACTTCGGCTCGGGTCATGATCTCGCGGTCTATGAGTTCAAGCCCCACATCAGGCTCTGTGCTGACAGCTCGGAGCCCGGAGCCTGCCTCCGATTCTGTGTCTTCCTCTCTGCCCCTCCCCAACTCATGCTCTGTCTCTCTCTCTCTCTGTCAAAAATAAATAAACTTAAAAAAAAAAAAAACTTGTTAAAAAAAATCGCACATTACATAAATTCCTTTATAAGGAATGTTCAGAATAGGCAAACCCATAGAGACAGAGTAGACTGGTTGCCAGGACTGTAGGAGGAGAGATAGGGAGTGACAGCTAATGGATACAGGGCTTCTTTCTTAGGTGATGAAAACGTTCTAAAATTAAAGAGTGGACACTGTTACATAGTTCTGTGAATGTATTGAAAACCACTGCACTGGACATTTCATTTATTTCTTTCTTTCTTAAGTAGGCTCCACGCTTAGCATGGAGCCCAAGGCGGAGCTTGAACTCACGACCCTGAGATCAAGAGTTGGACGCTTAACTGACCGAGCCACCCAGCTGCCCCCTGAATTGTACATTTTATTTATTTATTTTAATTTTTTTTAATGTCTATTTATTATTAAGAGACAGAGACACACAGAGAATGAGCATGGGAGGGGTAGAGAGAGGAGACACAGAACCCAAAGCAGGCTCCAGGCTCCGAGCTGCCAGCATAGACCCCCGACGCGGAGCTCGAACTCACAAACTGAGAGATCAGGACCTGAGCTGACATCGGTCGCCCAACCAACTGAGCCACCGAGGCGCCCTTTGTACATTTGAAAAGAGTGAATTCTTTGGTATGTGAATTCTGTCACAAGAGCTTTTCTTCTCCTTTCTTTCTTTCTTCCTTTCTTTCTTTCTCTCATTCTTTCTTTCTTTTTTAAGGCTGTGATGAGGGATTCTCTGTATTAGTTCCGGAAAAAACAAAATTTCCATGGCTTGATACAGAGGAAGTTTGCTTCTCACTCCTGTAAAGGATAATCAGTGGCATGATAGGGACGAGGAGGGGGCTCTGTCCCCTGCAGTTATTCAGGGACCCAGGAGGACGACAGCAACTCTCATCTTCCAACTGGTTTCCAAGCCGCCCTGGCCACTCGCATCCAGCCACAGAGCCGAGGAAGGAACAGGGCAGAGGATCGCGGTGGGGGCTATATGGATTAGGTCTTACAGACAGGCCTGTTGACCTTCTCCCAGTTAGGACTCAAGTCACACAGCTGAACATAACTGCCAGGAAGACAGGAGTATACCCAGGAGGAGAAGGAAATAAGTCTAGTAGATCGCTGGTCAGTCTCTGCTACAAAATTCCTCATGTGCATTAGTAAAAAGATACGACAGTTAGAAATAAGTTTACAATTATATGTACCAGGTGGTTTTGCCTTGTCACAAACCACTTCACAACTAAGTGATCTGAAACTACCGAGCTCATTTAGCTCACAGTTCTGTCGGTCACCGGGCTGGGCTCGGCCGGGCTCACCCATGCATCTGGGGTCGGGTGTGAGTAGCTACAGGGCTCCGTTTCTGGAGACTGGCTGCCCCTTCTCTTGGCTGGGATCTGGGGGCGATACAGCCACGTGTCTCTCATTCTCCACCAGGCTGGCCTGAGTTTGGTCACGTGGGGGCTAGACAGGGTCCCAAGAATGAGAGCAGAAGTCAGCAAGGCCTTCTTGAGACTTAGGTTTAGAACTGGCACAATGGTACTTCCTTCACATTCTCTATTGGTTAAAATCAACAGGTCAGGAAACGACTCCATCTCTTGACTGAAGGAGGTACCAAGTCACATTGCAAAGGGCCTGGGGAATAATGGTCTTTTCTGCAATATATCCCAACATGCACAATCCACATGTCAAATATATTAAAACACACGAGAAGTAGGGGCGCCTTGGTGGGTCAGTTGGTTGGGCATCCGATTTCGGCTCGGGTTCATGATCTTGTAGTTTGTGGGTTTGAGTCCCGCATTGGGCTCTGCACTGACAGGGCAGAGTCTGCTTGGGATTCTCTCTCTGCCCCTCCCCGACCTCTTCTCTCTCTCTCACTCTCTCTCTCTCCCTTTCAAAATAAATAAATCAACAAAAGAAAATACATGTGAAGTATTCAAAAGAAGCCCCAGACAAATGGAAAGACAAAACGTGTGCTTAGCTAGGAAGACTCAATCTCACAAAGCTGTCAATTCTCTGAAAGTTAACTTATAAATGTAATATGATCTCAATAAAAATATTAACAATTTTGCTTTCTGGAACCTTAAAAGCTGATTCTAGCGTACATTATCGAAAAAGAACAGGAGGGGTACCTGAGTGGCTCAGTCAGTGGAGCATCTAGCTCTTGATTTCAGCTCATGTCATGATCCCAGGGTCATGGGAGTGAGCCCCATGTTGGACTCTGTGCTGAGCATGGAACCTGCTTAAGATTCTCTATCTAAAATTAAGGGGGGGAGAAAAAAGAACAAGAAAGAATGGCCGTGGAAACTGAGAATGAAGAACAATCAAAGGGGACCAACAATTCCAGATATTAAATCATATTGTAAAGCTAGAATAACTAAAACAACATGTTACTAGCTCATGAACAGACCCACCAATCAATGGGCCAAAAGAAAACACTCAGAAAAAGACCTAAACACACACAGAAATTAGCATATAAAGGTGGCATCTCAAATCCGTGAGGTAAACACAGACTTCAAAAAAATGGTGTCAAAACCACTGGAGAGTCATAGGGAAAAGACTGAAGCTGGAAATAAATGGCATGCCATATACTTAGATAAACTCCAAATATTTTATATAAAACTGAATCTTGCAAGAACCAGAAGAGAACAGCGGTGAATTCCTTCACAATCTCGGAATGAGGAAGGCCTTTGAAACTCCGACTCAACATCTAGAAGCAACAGGAAAAGACTGAGAAGTTCGGTGGCACAGGAAACAAAAGCCCATGTGTGGCCACGACCCATTCACAAATCAAAACAAACAAAAATCTGGGGAACCTATTTGCAATTCATTTAACGAGGAGATCGTTCCTCTAACATTTGAAGAGCTCCTAGAAATAATCAATCCATCAGAAAAATGGGCAAAGGTCATAAAAAACTTCACAGAAAAAAAAAAATTCAACTAGCCCTTCAACATATGAAAAGATGTCACCTTCATGCATAATAAGAGAAATGCAAAGTAAATCCACATAGAGGGACTATTTTCACCTCTCTGATTGGCACAGAACTAAAACTCTTTAACAACCACACCACATTTAGGTGCTGTGGGAAATGCACTCTCACGCATTGTTGGTGGGGTACAAATCCATACAATCCCTATGGGAGGCAATCTGGCCACATCTTCCAAAATCATACATCTATTCGCTCTTTGATCCAGCAATCGATTTCCAAACTTTTATCCTGCAGACACACCGGCACATGTCTGTAAGGTAACTCACTTTTCACTGCAAAAACCTAAGGTCCTTCAGTTCTATCTACACAATGGAATACTATGCATCCTATAAAAAAGAACACAGAAGCTCTATGTACTGATGTGGAAACACAGGCAAATTATTGTGAAACGAAGAAAGCAAAGTACAGAATGGCGTGTACCGTACTTTTTTATCCGGAAACAAGGGGGACAATGAAAATACTGACATCTGCTTATATTTTGATATAAAACACTGGAAAGATACACAAAAACCAATGAAAGTTCTCTGTCGAGGAGGCCAGGAGGGACAGATGAGATTCAGAAAAATTGAGACTTGTCACTACACGCCTTTTCTTTCAAATTATGTACCAAGTACCTGCAATGCCTATTAACAAAATAACTGTATTAAAACAACCGCTTTGGAAAAGAATTTGACAGTTTTAAAACCTACCCTACAACGTAACCATTCCTGAGTATTTCATTTCTAAGACAAATGAAAGCTTATGCTGACACCAAGACTTGTGTGTGAGTTTCACAGCCTCCTTATTGATAATAATAAAAAACTGGAAACAATCCAAATATCCCTCATCAAATGAATGGATAAGCCAACTGTGGTCCACCAAGCAATAAAAAGAACAAACTACTGGGGTGCCTGGGTGGTTCAGTCGGTTAAGTGTCCGACTCTTGATTTCGGCGGGTCACGATCTCATAGTTCTTAAGCTAGAGCCCCGTGTGAGGCTCTGTGCTGACAGCACTGAGTCTGCTTGGGATTCTATCTTTCCCTCTCTGTTTGTGCCTCCTGCATGCATGCTCTCTCCTCTCAAAATAAATAAATGATCTTTAAAAAAAAGAAAGAAAGAAAGAAAGAAGAAAAAGAAAGAGAAACAGAAAAAAAAGAAAAAGAAAAAAAAGAAAGAGAAAGAGAAAAAGAGAAAGAGAAAAAGAAAGAGAAAGAGAAAGAGAAAGAGAAAGAGAAAAAGAAAAAGAAAAAGAAAAAGAAAAAGAAAAAGAAAAAGGAAGGGGCACCTGGGTGGCTCAGTCAGTTGAGTGTCTGACTTCGGCTCAGATCATGATCCCACGGTTCATGGGTTCAAGCCCCATATTGGGCTCTGTGCTGACAGCTCAGAGCCCGGAGCCTGCTTCACATTCTGTGTCTCCCTCTCTCTCTCTCTGTTCCTCCCCTGCTCAAGCTCTGACTCTGTCTCTCACAAGTAAATAAATGTTAAAAAAAAATGTTTTTGTGGGTTTTTTTGTTGTCTTTTGCTCGTTTGTTTGTTTTTTAAAGGAAGAGCAGGGCACCTGGGTGGCTCAGTCAGTTGAATGTCCAACTCTTGATTTCAATTCAGGTCATGATCTCAACAGTTCATGAGATTAAGCCCCAGGTTGGGCTCTGCGCTGCAGCTTGAGATTCTCTCTCTCCCTCTCTCTCTGTCTCTCCTCTGCTCTCTCTCAAAATAAATAACCTTAAAAAAAAAAAAAAGAACAAACTATTGATACACGTAACAACCTCGATGAATCTCAAAACAAATATACGGAGTTTTAAAAGTCAGACCAAAAAGACGGGGCACCCGAGTGGCTCAGGGTTAAGTGTCCGACTCTTAATCTCGGCTCAGATCTTGATCTCAGGGTCGTGAGTTCAAGCCCCACATTGGGCTCCATGCTGGGCATGAAGACTACTTAAAAAAATAAAATAAAAGTCAGATAAAAAAGAGTCTATTATTATGATTCCCTTTATCTAAAATTCTAGAAAGTGGAAACGAATCCATAGTGATAGAAAACTTATCAGTGGTTGCCAGGGGTTGGGGCTGGGGAAGAGGAATAAACTCAAAGGGGCACGAGAAAACTTTTGGGGGATGGAAATGTTCATTATCTTGATTCTGGTGATAGTTTTATAAAGGAACATCTATGTCAAAACTTATAAAGCTGTATACATTATACATATGCAATTTATCATAAGTTATATCTCAATAAAATTATAAAAATTAAAAAAAAACAGTGGAGGAGGAATGAAGCAGATCTGTATATATCTGCTTTGAAAGATCTTAAAAATGTAACTGGATAAAAAAAGCAATACTGTATTTTGGGTATGGGTAGCTTTTTTTTTTTTTTCTAATGGAGGGGACTGATTGACTCATTGAGTTGAAGACAGAGTGAGGTAGAATTTAAAAACTTGAAAGAATGGAAATCAAATGACTTCTGTTTTCATACCGTCATATGGAATCCAGACCATAAAGACAGCTGGAAGACCTGGAGGTGAAACAACATCCTTCTAAATAACACACAAATCAAAGAAGTCTCAAGAGAAACTAAAAAAATATTCTGAGGGGCGCCTGGGTGGCTCAGTCGGTTGAGCATCTGACTTCGGCTCACGTCATGATCTCGTGGTTTGTGAGTTCGAGCCCCGCGTCGGGCTCTGTGCTGACAGCTCAGAGCCCGGAGCCTGCTTCGGATTCTGTGTCTCCCTCTCTCTCTGCCCCTTCCCTGCTCGCGCTCTGTCTCTCTTTCTCTCTCAAAAATAAACATTAAAAAATATCTATTTTGAACCAAATAAAAATGAAAATATAACATCAAAGTCTGTGGAATACAGCAAAAGGAATTCTTAGAGGGAAATTTATAGCATTAAATGCAAATATTTAGAAAAGAAAAGCTAAGATTAAAAATCTAAGCTTCCACTTCAGGAAACTAGAGAAAGAAAAGCAACGTAAGCTGACAGCCAGCAGAAGAAAAGAAACCCTAAAATGTGACAGCACAAATCAGTGAAAAATGGAAAGAGGAAAACAGTAGAGAAAAATCAACAAAACCAAAAGCTGCCTTTTCAAAAAGATCATTAACGCGATGAACCTCTAGCCAGGCACACCGAGACAAAAAGAGAGAAGACACAAATCATCAATATCAGAATGACAGCAGGGTCATCACTACTGATCCCATAGACATCCGAGGAAAAGAAAGGAACAGTATGAAGATCTCTATGGCCACACATTTTATAGCTTAGATGAAATGGACCAATGCCCTGAAAGACACAAGCTACCAAAACTCAAACACATGTGGCCTGTAGTGATAGAAAATAATACAAACGCAAGACGGTTTCCAACCGCAGCTCAAAGGAGGCACATCAGCTAAGGGGGAAGGAGAGATGGTAACACAACGTGATCAGCAGTGGGTGCTGCACCAAGAGCCAGCAGGGAAGTGATATCTTTTACTCTAATGTCTATTTATTTTGAGAGAGAGAGAGCACACATGAACAGGGGAGGGGAGAGGGAGAGCACCCCAAGCATGCGGCACACCGCCAGGGCAGAGTCCAGCAGCACGAACTCAGAGTCCGACATTTAACGGACTGAGCCCCCCAGGGGCCCCTAAAGATTTTATTTCTAAGTAATCTCTACACCCAATGCCGAGCTCAAACTCACAACCCCGAGTTCCAGAGTTGCACGCTCCACCAACTGAGCCAGCCAGGCGCCCTGGAAATGATATCTAAACAGTTGTGGAGGGGCGCCTGGGTGGCTCAGTTGGTTAAGCATTCCACTCTGATTTCGGCTCATGTCATGATCGCCCGGGGTTCGCCCCCAACCCTGCGCTGACAGGGTGGAGCCTGCTTGGGGTTCTCCCTTCCCCTCTCTCTTTGCCCTTCCCCAGCAGGCATGCGTGCACTCTCTCTCTCCCCAAATAAACAATCCTTCAAAAAATAATAAAAAATAAAATAGTCGTGGAGGAACACGTCCTCCAGGACCTCTCAGAGCCACCTCAGAATCAACAAGTCCACAGCTGTTATGGACTGAATTACCGCCCCCCCCCCCCAATTCCTGTGTTGAAGTCCTAACCCCCAGTACCTCGGAACATGACTGCATTTGGACAAAGAGGCTTGAAAAAGGCAATTAACTTGCAATGACATTATTAGGGTGGACCCTAATCCTGCATGACTGGTGTCCTTATAAAAGCAGACTGGGACACAAACACAGTGGAGACACCAGGGATGCACAGGCAGAGGACGACCATGTGACAGGCAGCAAGAAGGTAGCCATCATCTGCAAACCCAGGAGAGAGGCCTCGGAGGAAACTAACCGTGCTGGCACCTCGACCTCACACGTCCAGGCTCCAGAACCGAAGGAAAATTAACTTCTGTTGCTTAAGACGCACAGTCTGGGGCATTTTGTTCTGGTAGCCCTACCAAACTTTCACAACAGCCAAACTCATCATCTTCCTCCCCCAGATCAGTTCTCTTCCACAGTCTACCAACCATCCAGAAGCCCAGCCAGAAACCTCACCTTCACATCTCACATTCAACCCTGCACCAAGCCCTGTCAATTTTACCACCCAGCCCTCTCCTCCAAGACACTATCATTTCCCATCCAGAAGATCTGGAGAAACCTCAATGGTCTCTCAGCATGCACTCTGACCAATACCCAACTGCTCTCCCATTGCACGCAGATCTTTTCAAAACACAAATACAACCAGGTCACACCTTACCCCCATCCCTATGGCCCTTCAGTGGCTGTCCACGGCTTTTAGGATAAACACAAACTGTGTACCAAGGTTTATGTAGCTGGGCACAGCCTCTACCTCCCTCTCTATTCCCCAGCCACACTGGCCTTCTTCAATTCCCTGAATAAGCAGTGCTCTTTCTTGCTACAGGGCCTTTGCACGCACCGTTCCTTCTGCCTGGAATGCTGCCTCCCTTCCATCACCTGGCTAACCCTACTCACCCAGACCTTGGCTCAAGCACTACGTCCTTAGAGACCCTCCCTGACCACCCCCCCTCCAAGTCTGGGTCACATTCCTTTATAATAAACATTTGGAGAAGTAAGTCCCTTTCCTTTAATAGCGTTCTCTGAGTTTATAACTAAATACTCTTCTGTGAGATTCTTTGATTGATATCAGTCTCCCCTACTCAACAGGAAGCTCTGGGAGAGTAAGCACCACGTCTCTGTTTGGTTCACCATCAAATCCCAGTACCCAGCACGGTGCCTGACACGAAGTAAGTCTCAACTGATACCTACTGCACGCATGGTTAATGAGTGCACGGAATTGGGAAGGAATGGAGGAAAACTCATTCCAGGAACACACACACAAGACGCTGAGAGGCCTACCAAGACTCCTGCAGTTTGATGAAGCCAGATCTACAGATACCAACTCTTAGGTTCTTGGACTCAATTCTAACGTGGCGGGGGTTGGGAGGGGATGGGGGTCCCCTACACACAACACCAAACAATTCTCAGACACCAGCAGGTGGTCTGAGATGATCAACTTCCGCAGGTTAAGGGTTCAGTCCTACAGGACTGCCCTCCCCACCCACTTCAGATGCCAGGCCCAGGCCCCAGGCTATTACCTTCAGACCAAACAGCTACAGATGGGGGGTTCCAATGACCTTAGGTTCTTTTAATGTGCTTGAGCAGCTCACAGAAGTTAAAGGACGTGATAAAGGACAGATGAAGAGATAACATAGGGCGAGGTATGGGGAAAGGGCACCGAGCTTCCATAACCTTTCCAGGCACTCCACTCTGCCCAATCTCCACTTGTCAACCAATCCAGAAGCTCTCTGAACCCAGTCCTTTCGGGTTCTTATTAAGACTTCATTACAAAGTCATTGCAAGGTCAATGACTAAGTCATTGGCCATTGGCCATTCAACCTCTGGCTGAAAATTCCAACCCTCTAAAGACAATCTTTAATCTTCTGGGCAACCAGCCCCAGCCCCTGGGTGGGGTCCAAAAGTCATCTTCATTAATGTAACAAAAGACACCTTTATGCCTCTCAACCCTTAGGAATTTCCAAGAGGTTTAGGAGCTGTGAGCCAGGAACTGTGGATGCAGACCAAAGGCACAGGAGAAATATATTTTGACCATCTAAATGACCAAACACGTATTTTTTACAAATCACAATCTCACACCAGAACAGTGTGGCTCATGAATATAAAAGGTGGAGGGAGGACCCCAAAACCAACCCTCCCCCACACATCCACTGGGTACATACCCGAATTCTGGAAGGTCTCTGTCAAAATGCGCACTGTCCTCATAGAACACATTCAGCTCTGCATCAACAGCAACAACTTTCACCTGGAAGGGATTTTTTAAAATGGTGTATAGAATTTGCCACAGCAAAGGAGCCCCCTGGCACCCCACGCCCAGTCTGAAGGCACCTTTTGACTCTGCTCGCCCATCTGCAGAGCCCTGGGAGCGGCACAACCCGTCCTCGGGCCAGCAGCGCCGGGTACGCCGACCCGGACACGCCGGGGTCAACCACGGGAGGAACAAAGTTCATGTGTACAGCGTGCCCACTCCACTGAAACAAGTTTCAGGCGGTGATCCGGTTCCAGGTCACTGGTTATGCCTGTGTGCCTGTCTACCCGTTTGCGTGTTCTCGAGTCTTAGGCGGCCGAGTTCCCTCGGGTCCCTGTCACTCGGGCGCCCGCACCAACGCGCGAGCCCCCTCCGGGACCCCGGCCGCGCTGCGCGCTTCCCGCTACGCGCCCGCGGGATCCCGCCGGGGTTGGGAGGCGGGGGCGCCCGCCGTTTCCGGGAGGGCCGGGGTCCAGGCCGGGTCGCGGTCGCATCTTGAGGGCGGGCGGCACGGGTAAGGCGTCTCGGTGGAGGGGACGCCGATCCCCCGGGGGAAGCCGAGAGGGAAGCGCGCCCGCGGCTCGGCCCCAGGGTTCCCCGCGCCCGGGTCCCGCCAGCCCGGCCCGGCGTCGCGGAGGAGGCGGCCCGCCCCGTCCCGCCCGGCCCGGCCCGGCCCTGGGGCCCGCGACGGTACCTGCTGCGTGCTGAAGTCCCAGCCGAGGCAGCAGCGGCGGGCGGCGCGCTCGGCCATGGCTGCGGAGGGGCCGGCGGCGCGTCCGTCCGTCCGTCCTTCCCGCGGCGTGAGTGTCGCCGCGCTCCAGCGCCCCGAGACGCCGGGCCCGCCCCTCGCCCCGCCCGGCCGGACTCCAGGACCCGAGTCACCCGCGGGCTAGCGCTCTGGCGCCGCCTGCGGGGAGACGGTGCAGGGACGCGCGTCCTGCCGGGTCCTCGGGCTTCGCACCTGGGCAACATACCGGTACCCCCTGCGCCACCTTCTCCCTTCCAACCCTCCTCCGGCCTCCTCCCCATCCACGTGTGCTCTCCGCAGAGGCCTTGCCCTAACGCCGCCTGGCTTCCCGCGGAGGACGTCTGGACCAGAGGTTCCGCCTTTAAGCTGGATTGTCCCTGCCTGTCTCTCTAGTGGCCCTGGAGACTTCTGTGGCTGTCTCTTGGGTACTAAGGCGACTGTCCACTCATGGTGGTGACACAGAGGTCACAGAGAAACGTCCCCTGGGACTGCAGGCACTGGGATCCACGGGCCCTGTCATGTCCCAGCAGATCTGAATGGTTACCCCTCTCTGACATGTGCCACATCCCACCTCTGTGTTTAAATGTTCTTTTAAAATTTTTTTTACTTATTTTTGAGAGAGTGAGAGACAGAGCACCAGCAGGGGAGGGGCAGAGAGAGAGGGAGACACAGAATCGGAAGCAAGCTCCAGGCTCGAGCTGTCAGCACAGAGCCCGATGCAGGGCTGGAACCCACGAACCACAAGATCAGACATTCACCCAGGCGCCCCCCCACCCCCAACGTCTATTTAAAATCTGAGCTGTGGATGCTCCCTACAGAAAGGCTCATTCACACCTGTGGTCAGCTGATTTTGATATTCTAATGTGTGCCAGATGTGGTGAAGGAGGCATGAGAAATAAAATCAGACCCACTCCCTTCCCCCCTAGAGCTGAGGACACCTTCTCTTCCCCGTGCTCCACCTGGCTGTGTCATTCTCATTCCTAGGACTGACTTCTTCCCTCTCCCAGGGGCTTCCCAGCCCATCAGAGCCCCTCTCATACTTTTTGCGATGGCCTGATTGATTACCTGCCTGTCTCTCTCACTGAACTTGAGCTGCTTGGAGCCCAGATGCTCCTCTTGGCCCAAGGTCCCAACATCAGTGGCAGAGCTGGGCCCAACGCCAGCAAGTCTGATTCCAGAATCTGCATGTTTAACCACTAAACAAGCCAATTCTCTGAGCAGCCTTGTGAGAAGGCCCGTGGCAAAACACAAATATCTCATGAAGGCCAAGGCCACTGGCTCCTTTTCAAGCTCTCTTACAGGGTGGCCTTGTCTTGTTCAGGGGTGCCTCTCTCTATGGGCTGTGGCGCCTCTCCCATTCTGGTGACTCATCCTTTCTTTTGATGCAACAGCCTTTTCACCCTGGCCAGAGAAGGCTGGAGGTCCGAGAGGCCGTTTGCCTACATCTGGAAGCTGCACACCCACAACTTACTCCATTAGCAAGGAATGAAGACAGAAATCGTAATTCCAAGCTGTCGATGCCTCTCAGGTTGTCCTCTGTGTTGATGCCCTGAAAAAGCACACTGAGTAGTAGAGGTGGTTACAGGGGACCCTGGGGAAGTGCTGCCGTGGCCTGAGCACAGCTAGTCTTTTGCCTATTTTGCTCCAAACTTGAACCTGGCTCCCTGCACGGAACCGATTAAAGAGCCCCTGCACAGACTTCGGAACAAAGCAGAAACTGCCCCGGAGGGGTCTCTCTGCAGTGACCAGGATAACTACAGTCCCCAGCAAGGCTCCTTCCTTCATCCAGGCCCTAACTGCTACCTCAGCCTTAGGGCATAGCAAACCCCGAAAGGAAGTCACGTGATCAGAGTTGCATATTAGGAGGATGGTGTGTGGAGAATAGGGGCAAAAGGCAGGAAGGGAAAATCCATTAAAATGTGGTTGCGGGAAGCCTGAGGCAGGGCAGAGGTGCTGATGATGGAGACAAGTAAATGGAGTCACGAGATGTTGGGGAAGCTCCGGGAACCACGCGGACTGAGAGGGGGAGGGGTCAAAGGCAATGCCCAGGTTTCTGGTTTAGGAACTGTTGATGCACAACAAAGCACCCTCAAACTTGGTGCTCAAACTTAAAACAATAAGTAGTCTCCCTCACTTATCAGCAGGTCTCCTGGGGGCAGCTGATCTAGACTGGGCTCGGGCGGAGTGGTTCCACATGTCTCTCATTCTTCTCTTCATGGGGCCAGCAGGGTACCCCAGGCCTGCTCTTCTCATGGAAGCAGAGGGGCAGAGGAGGGCAAGGGCAAATCTGTGAGGTCTCTGAAGGCCTAGGTTCAGAATCGTCATGCCGCACTTCCTCCTCTGTGCCACCCGCCAAAGTCTCGTGGACGGCCCAAAGTCAAGTGGTGGGGATGGGACAAGGGCATGGCTGTGGATGCAGGGAGGGGTGAAGAACTGGGCCACTGATGCAGTCGGCCGCAGGCCCCCACCAGTTGGAGCGTGGTTCCATTTCCTGAGTTAGGAAACATGGGAGGAGAAGCAGCTGGGGGGGCAGGGAAGATGGCGAGATTAGCCAGGACCTGGTAAGTTTCAGGTGCTTGTGGAGACATTGAACAGGATGTTGGATAAGCGGCCTCCAGCTCAGGAAAGAGCTCTGGACCAAAGACAATGATTTGTGAGTTATGAGTTCCCCATAGGAGCGGACTAGCTTGTCAGAAAGGGCTCGGGGTGGGACAGATGGAAAGCCCCAAAGGGAACTGGGAAGGACAAGTCAAAGACAGATGAGGAAGAGATCATGAGAGAGGGGTGTGGTGGAAGCCAACGGAAGAACCTTTCTGGAAGGGGAGGGGCTCACCAGGGCTAAATGCTGCGTGGGAACCTGTCCCCTGGTTTACCAGTAAGATGGCAGGTCATTGAAACTTTAACAAGAACAGACTCAGTGGAGCCCCTTAGGTCTTACTTTTTTGGTGCTTTTTAAAATTTGGCACTGTTTTTATGGTTTATTCATATTGTTATGTGTATACCTACTTTTGTGGTTCCAAAACGGTGCCACGTGAACTGCTAATTCGAGGCAGTTCATAGCTCCAACATTAGATTGTGCTACATTCCTTTCTGGAGCAGACCTGTGCCGTCAACACGTGCAGTGAGAGGCAAGTACTGCAGGGAAATCAAGGCAGAACGGACAATAACAACAACGGGGCACCTGGGTGGCTCAGTTGGCTAAGTGTCTGACTTTTGATTTCAACTCAGGTCGTGAGCTAACAGTTCATGGGGTAGAGCCCCATGTCGGGCTCTGCGCTGACAACACGGGGCCTGCTTGGAATTCTCTCCCTCTCTCTCTGCCTCTCCCCCGGTCATTCTCTCTCTCTTTCAAAATACATAAACTTTAAAAAAAGAAAAGGAGGACAGCAGTGTTCAATGCAACGCCAACGCTTGAGAAGTTGGGCAGTGTCCAACAGGCACGACCATTGTCTTAGTAAGTTATTCCGGTTATTTAAGAATGAAATGAAATAGTATTTTCTCCTCAATTTACGTGCATTACTTTCTTCAGATAGCTACTAAGTTATTAGGACATAAATATATATTAAGCTCTTTGGACCTAACTACTTAATACACAGAATCGTTAGCCATTGCTTCTGGCCTAGGAGTTCCATGGAAAAATTGTTGAAATTCTAAGTGTGCCGTGAAGTAAGAACATTTGGGAACCCATGATCTAGTTATTTCCATCTCACTGATCCATCGGAGTCAATAGCATGCCAACCCCACATTTTACTGTCCAGGCTCCCAGTGACACCCGAGTGGATTCCAGTTCCCCATTAACGCAAACAACACTGCACAGAACGTCCTCATCCATGGCCCTATGGACCTGTGCGAGGAAATTTTTCTGGGTTATATATACAAGAGTAGGATTTATACTATGTGTGCATAACTAATTTGATTGGAGTGCTGGATTACTCCCAATGTACTTCTATCCCCACATCGTTTTGGTTTTTTTAGTGTTTTATTTATTTTTGAGAGAGAAAGGGAGAGAGGACAAGTGGGGGAGGGGCAGGGAGAGAGGGGAATAGAGGATCAGAAGCGGTTCCACGCTGACAGCAGCCAGCCAGCCCAATGCGGGGCTCAAACCCCTGAGATCGTGACCTGAGCCAAAGTCAGACATTCAACTGACTGAGCCACCCAGGTGCCCCTTCTTACCCCACATCTTATATAAAGCCCTTGTGAAAATTGGTAAAAGGAAACTTCGTTTAGAATAAAGTGCAGAGGCCAGCAGGGGGAGCTCTAACACCCTGCCACTTGTCAATTGCAGACTTACTAGGAAGAGAAGGACCTTGCTCTCGGCTACTACTTAGTCACCACTTTACTATTCCCACAAGAGGAAGAAAGCCCTCTTCATCCACCTCCGAAAGCCAAGCCAATGAGAGACAGTCAACTCAGCCAATCAAAAGCCACTACATTTCATACTCCCAGTTTCCTCCAACGGACCTTTTGTTTTTAACAGCCTCCCCAATTTCCCCATTTCCTCTATAAATGAGTGGTCCTCTCCTTTGTTCTGCCTATGGTTTTGTAGTAGAGTGGCTGTCCTTGATTACAGTGCTCTGCTATTCCCAAATAAACCCATTTTTGCTGATAAAATAACTATCAGTTTTATTTATTTATTTTTAAGGTTAACACCATCCTTCTAACGTTTGCCAATCTGATAGGTGAGGGACGGTTTCTCGTTACTGTTTTAATTTGCATTTCCATCATTACTGATGAATTTAAGCATCTCTTCGTATATACTCATTAGACATTTGGGGTTTCCCATTCAGTGGCTTCCTGCTTATGCCCTTTGTCCATTTTCCAGTTGGGAATTTTTGTCCTTTAGTTGTGGATTTGCAGGAGTTTCTTACTTTTCAAGGTATAAATCCCCTGTTTGAGATGTCACAAATCTTTTCTCCCAGTATGCCATTTATCTTCTGACTTTGTCCATCTTGCCCTGTGTTGACTGGAAATCTCTAAGTTAAATAAAATAAAAGCCATCATTTTTTTTTTTTTTTTGCCTTTGTGATGAGGCTATTTGATCTTCTTTAAGTGCTGTTACCCTACTCTCAGACCACAGAGCTATTATCTGACATTTTCTACAAAGATATCAGCCTTGATTTTCTCTTATTAATAAGGTCTTTTATTTTTTTTTAAGTTTACTTATTTATTTATTTATTTATTTATTTTTAATTTTTTTTCAACTTTTTTATTTATTTTTGGGACAGAGAGAGAGACAGAGCATGAACGGGGGAGGGGCCGAGAGAGAGGGAGACACAGAATCGGAAGCAGGCTCCAGGCTCCGAGCCATCAGCCCAGAGCCCGACGCGGGGCTCGAACTCACGGACCGCAAGATCGTGACCTGGCTGAAGTCGGTCGCTTAACCGACTGCGCCACCCAGGCGCCCCGAAACTAGTTTTTTATCCCACCCAGCCTACGGCAGTATTCATTAATACTGACCTATTGAAATCATCCAGGCTTATATATATTTTTCTTGATGAGTTGTTTCAAGAGTGAAAAGTTAGGAGTAATTCATAGCTTTAATTCCTATCCCTTTCACTTCTAAGACAAAGAGGAAAATCACTGAATCAAAAATAATCAGAAATTAGGGAATGAAATAGACAATTATAATTCAGGTTCACTAATTTATTATATGTCTGAAATTTTATAGATTTCATCTTGGGATGTGTTTCGAATTAAATCATTCTTCTGTCCATTCTATCGCAAAGGTAGCACAAATTCTTTGTGAGATCAGGGGAAAGCTGTTATGAGAGAAAAGAAATATTTAGAATTTAGCTCCTAGCTGGGCAGACATCAGAGAGATTTATTTGTCTAAGTTTGAGGGTAAAAGTCGGTCCTGCCTCCAGTTAAATAAGTAACTCATTTAGCTTGAGGTTAAGATTTTTTTAAGCTGATTTTTGTGTTTATATCTGGAGAAAAGTTTGATGGACTTTGATATTTAAGCAGATTGTCAACAGCCCTGAGGAGAAAAGTGCTTATTTTCACCGGAGTGCGGCTACCCCTGCTGTTTATGTGTTTGTACTCACCTCAGAAGCAAATTTGATTTAGGAAAATTAAATGTTGGTGTGGATATCTTCCATTTTTCTGGCTTCGTTGCATTTGTACCTTAATACCTGCCTTTCCCCACCTCCGTGAACATTTGAGGAAGATAATTACACCTGTATACACGAAAGAAAGGCCTGGAAAGATTAACTCCAAGTAATTAACAATTATCTGTGAGAAAGGGACCTAGAAGCTCTTGGTTAGGAGGTGACATTTTAATTAACTCTATCTTGTTGGGCTTTATGTTGTTGTTGTTGTTTGGCTATGGCTGATGAATTATTGAACTTTCAACTTTTGGACTAAAAGAATTTAAAAAAAGAAATCAAGAAAACAAAACAACAATCATGGGGGGGTTATCAAGGCGTTTAGGACTTTTAACTTAGTCTCTTAAATAATTATGGGTCAAAAAGGAAATCAAAATCTGACACACTACTTAGAAAGCAAGAAAATGAAAGCATCCTTAGCAGAATCTTTGGAATTGACTCAGAGGTGAATGCATATGATTGAATATTTTCTTTAAAGAATGAAAAGAAATTAATTCTATGTAATGAGTACAATTGTGTGCCCCCCAAAATAGTGTACGAGTTCTAACTCGTAATACCTGTGGGTATGACCTAATTAGGAATTAGGGTCTTTGCAGATGTAATCAAGTTAAGATGAAATCATCTAGATTAGGGTGGGCCCAAATCCAATGACTGGTGTTTTTATGAGGAGGGAAATTTAGACACAGACATACACGGCGGGGGGGGGGGGGATGTGCATGTGAAGACAGAGGCAGAGATTGACGCAAGGTGTCTACAAGCCAAGAAGCCCCAAGGATTGCCAGAATCTAGAAGAGGCAAGGAAGGATTCCTCCCTAGATCCTCTGGAGGGAGTGGGGCCCTGCCCAAATTTCAGTCTCAGACTTCTAGCCTGCGAAACTATGAAAGATAAGTTTCTGGGGCACCTGGGCGCCTCAGTCGGTTGAGCGTCTGACTTCGCCTTAGGTCATGATGTCACGGTTCCTGGGTTCGAGCCCCGCGTTGGAATCTGTGCTGACAGCTCAGAGCCTGGAGCCTGCTCTGGATCCTGTGTCTCCCTCTCTCTCTGCCCCTCCCCCACTTGCACTCTGCCTCTCTCTCAAAAATAAATAAACATTAACAAAAATTAAAAGAAAAAGATAAGTTTGTATTTCAGCCACCCATTTTGTGGTACTTTTTCTTTTTTCTTTTTTTTTTTTAGCAGCTCTAGGAAACTAATAGAGCCCATAATTCAGGAGGTTAGAAAAGAAAAGAACAGAAGAAAAGAAAAGAAAAGAAAAGAAAACGTGAGCCGGTAGGAAAGCAGACAGGAGACAAAAAAGGCGAAAACAATAAGAAAATGGTACAAACACAAAACTGGTAAATAATTCAAGAGCTAGTCTTTGACTCCAGAGAAAAAGATGAACCTCTTCCGAAACGTAAAACGAAAACAAAAGCAAATCTTCGTAAAGAGCTAAACCCACAACGTGGAGCCACGTGCTGTTGTCAACACTCAGGCCTCGTCACCAGGTCGGTCAGGCATCCAGGACCCAGATCTCCAGGCCCTGCCAAAGCCCGGGGCAGGGACACTCCCTGAGGATGCCCCACAAGGGACCCTGGATCCAGTGCCCTGTGAAGATTTGTCCTTCACCTTCTCATCTAAATGGGTGAGGAAGGTGACAGCAGAGCCACTGTCCCTTCCTTGGAGGAGAGCTGGTAGCATAGGACAGCAGGAGACCACTGAAAGACCAGAGCGGGGGAACAGTGTGGTCGGGGTGCACTTCTTTTTGAACTGGGGGTTCACTCTGAAACACGAAGCTGAAATTGTAAAAATATATTGATTTTACTATGCTGACAATAGATAACCATATGTATCGGCTCATTCTTTTCATTCACTCATTCATTAATTTTTTAAATGTTTTACTTATTTTCGAGAGAGAGAGACAAAGCGTGAGTGGTGGAGGGGCAGAGAGAGAGAAGGAGACGCAGAATCCGAAGCAGGCTCCAGGCTCCAAGCTGTCAGCGCAGAGCCCCATGCGGGGTTCGAACTCGCGAACCACCAGACGGTGACCTGAGCTGAAGTCAGACGCTGAACTGACTGAGCCACCCAGGCACCCCTAATGTGCTAATTCTTATAATAGAGCGTGAATCAAATGTCAATTTGCTGACATAACCTTTCCGACAAACTGTAGACTGGAAAACACTTTACATTTGTTTTAAGTCTATTTTTTTATTTTGAGAGAGACTGAGGGTGGGGGAGGGGCAGGGAGAGGGAGAGACAGAATCCCAAGCAGCCTCCGCGGTGTCAGCACAGAGCCTGACGCAGGGCTTGATCTCACAACCAGGAGATCATGACCTGAGCGGAAATCAAGAGTCTGATGCTTAAGTGACAGAGCCACCCAGGTGCCCCAGCACTTTACATTTTAAGTGTCTCACACACTTAAAAAGAGGGTTCGTTTGGCAAAAAATATTCGTGTTTTCCCAAGGAATGCTTAGTTTATTCACTACAATTTTAAAACCTTTTCCATGGTGACCTTTGAAAATCCATGAAACTAGATAGAATGGTAAAATGAACCCCCATGGATCCATCACGCAGCCCCCAAATCATTCACCTATGGCCCGTCCTGCCCAACCACACCCCCCACCCATCATTTCCCCCACTTTATTATTATTTTGAAGCAATCCCAGATGTGATAGCATTCCATCAGTATGTAGTTATTTAACAATTGGGGGGGGTGAGGTTGGCGCCTGGGTGGCTCAGCCGGTTAAGTGTCCAACTTCAGCTCAGGTCATGATCTCACAGGTCATGAGTTCAAGCCCCACGTCGGGCTCTGTGTTTACAGCTCAGAGCCTGGGTCCTGCTTCGGATTCTGGTCTCCCTCTCTCTCTATTCCTCCCCTGCTCACTCTCTCTCTCTCTCAAAAGTAAACAAAGAATTAAAATTTTTTTTTTAATTTTTTAAGTTTACTTATTTATTTTGAGAGAGACAGAGAGAGCACCAGCAGGAAGAGAGGCAGAGAGAGAGAATCCCAAGCAGGCTCTACAAGGTCAGCACAGAACCCGACACGGGGCTCGAACCCACACAACTGGGAGATCATGATCTGAGCTGCAATCAAGAGTCAGATGCTTAACCAACTGAGCCACCCAGGTGCCCCTCTGGTTGTGTTTTTAAAAGTTTTTTTTAGGGGCGGAGCCTGCTTGGGATTCTCTCTTCCCCTCTCTCTCTCTTTGCCCCTCCCCCCCAAATAAATTTAAAAACTTAAAAAAAAAAACACAATCCCACTTTCAAACCTAAAAGAAAATTTAAAGTAATTTCTTCGTATTATCAGTATTGAAATTTCCAACTGTCTTGTGAAGGCCATATTCGTTTGCATCCAGACCCCAAAATACTCACACTTTGTGATCACCCGCTTTGCCTTTTAAGTCTCCCTCCATCTGTAGATTCTCCTTTCATCTTTTTTTTCTTGTAAATGGCTTATTGCAGGAGACACGTTGTTCATTCCACAGGGTTTCTTACAATGTGGATTTTGCTGAATGTGCCCTTGGGGTGTCATTTAACATGTTCCCCTGTTCGCTGTCTTTCCTGTAAGTTGATAATTTTACACCTAGAGCCTTGATCACAAGGAGGCGGCAACAAGAATGGGAGAACAGTACCCAGTGGTATTTTGGGGAGACGAGACCACGGGTCTTGGAGACTGAAGTGGAAACACGAAGGCAAAGAAGACGCTAAAGTGAGCTCCATTCACCCCCTCTCTCAGTGTCAGGACTAAGGGTGTTCTGTGCTTTGGAGATGCTCCATCAAAGATCTTTCCTGTCTTTTCAAAAACTTTATGTGATTTTGAGCTTTTTAACATTTCTTAGTGAATTTTTGTAACCCTTCCCGAAGGTCATCATCTTTGTGAAATTTGAAGTGTGAAGCCCTCTGCTCATCCTCCATGCTGTTCCAGAAGTTCCCTAATAAGGGCACTGTGTGGTGTGGTCCTCTGGTGACCGGCCAGCTCCTCTGTCTGGGTATCCCTCTGCGCCTGGACTTGGAAAGGAGGCTGGCTCCTTGGCTAACATGCTCCTGAGAACTTCACAGGCAGCACATGGACGTGGAGACCAGCTAGTTGTATCTTTCATTTCATTTATTCCTAGAGTTTTAAACTTTTCCTGCGTGGACTCTTCTCCTGTCTGCAAGTGTAATGATGGTATTTTAACATCCTTGTTCCCTTACTTGTCTCCCTGCGCTGCCTTGGACGGCTAGTATTGCAGAATAGAAGTAGCGAGAGTACAGATATGCCTGCACCTGATCTCCGAGAAAATACAACATTTTAACACCAAGGAGAATCTCTGCTGCCTAATTTTATACAGAGACTGTATTATTTAGGGTCCTCCAGAGAAAGAGAACCAATAGGGTGTATAGAGATATAGCCAAGAAGAGGTTGCCTATAGTATTTGGCTTCTGTAGTTGTAGAACCCAGGAAGCCCCACCATCAGCCACCTACAACCTGGAGACCCAGGAAAGCCGATGGTGTAACCCAGTCAAGTGTGAAGGCTGGAGGGTTGAGGAGCTATAATGTGAATCCTGATGTGGGTCTGAAGGCCAGAGAACCCAGACCGCCAATGTCACTGGGCCGGAGAAGGTGGATGGATGTCTCAGGTCAAGTGGAGACAGTGAATTTGCCCTCCCTCTGCCTTTTCCTTCTATTCCAGCTCTCATGGGATTGGATGGTGCCCCCCTCCCCTCTGCTTTACTAGTTCACGGGCTGATCTCGTCCGGAAACACCTTCACAGACACACCCAGAAATAATGTTTTCACCAGCTCTCTGGGTGTCCCTTGGCACAGTCACGTTGACACACAAAATTAACCCTCGCCGATGCCCTTTATTACAGAAATTCTCTCACCTTCTTGAGTTTATGCTAACAGGTTTTTTTTTTATTTAATGTATGTTAAATTTGTAAATGATGGTTTCAAATTCTGTGAATGTGGTCAAATATATTAATCTATTTTATAAGGGTAAGCCAATCTCGAATTTCGGGAATACATTCAACCTGGTCAAAGTGTATCGTCATTTTATTGCGTTTTGCTGGACTTGCTTTGTAATTGCTTAAAGTTTTTACATCTATGTTCGTGAATGAGATTGAGTCCTAAACTGTGTCTGTGTTGTAATCAAGACTTTGCAACGCTCATAAATTTGCTCAGAACTATTTTCTTTTTCACTATCTTCTGGAAAATTTTGTGTAAGTTTGGATTATAAAATTCCTTGAATAGTGGAACTTACCCTTTTGTCCTCTTTCTTTAAAAAAATTTTTTTAATGTTTCTCCTCTTTGGGAATAGCTTTAATATCTTATAAGCATCATGCATACATATTTAAATTTTTTCTAACATTACAGAAAAATACAGAGGCACCTGCCTGGCTCAGTCAATAGAGCATGCAATTCTTGATATCTGGATCATGAATTCAAGCCCCACGTTGGGTGTGGAGCCTATTAAAAAAATATATATATACCCAAAAAAGTGCCAAAAAATTTTTTTTCAAATTAAAAAAATTTTTAAAATATTTTCATAAAACCTTCTATCCAGTGGAAATCACTCAACATTTTGAGCGTATTATCTCCGTATTAATCATCTCTGTATAAATAAATGTCTAAATTTTATATAACTGGATGTGGTTCTACAGTAAACTGCTTACTTCCCACAACATTATTCCACTGACATATTTTATGTCAGGAAATAAAGAGCTTTATCATAAGTTATATTGATTACTTAGTCTGAACAGTAGTGTCTCTAATGATGACTAAAGTCTATTTTTAAAAATTGTGTTTTTGAGGGGCACCTGGGTGGCTCAGTAGGTTAAGTGTCCAACTTCAGCTCAGGTCACGATGTCACAGTTCACGTGTTCGAGCCCCACATCGGGCTCTGTGCTGACAGCTCGGAGCCTGGAACCTGTTTCGGATTCTGTGTCTCCCTCTGTCTCTGTGCCTTTCCCACTCATGCTCTGTCTCTGTCTCTTTCAAAAATAAACATTAAGGGGCACCTGGGTGGCTCAGTCATTTAAGCGTCCGACTTCGGCTCAGGTCATGATCTCCAGGTCTGTGAGTTCAAGCCCTGCATCAGGCTCTGGGCTGACAGCTCAGAGCCTGGAACCTGTTTCGGATTCTGTGTCTCCCTCTCTCTCTGACCCCCCCGTTCATGCTCTGTCTCTCTCTGTCTCAAAAATAAATAATTGTTAAAAAAAAATTTTAAAAATAAAAAATAAACATTAAAAAAAATTAAAATAGAATCATACAACATATGGCCTTTTATGACGGATTTATTTCACTTAGGACATTGTTTTCAAAATGCATCCATGTTGTAGCAGGGATAAGTTTTTCTTTCTTTCTTTCTTTCTTTCTTTCTTTTTTTTTAGCCAAAAATATTCTCTCACATGTACATACCACATTTTACTTATCCACTCATCTGCTGATGGACATTTGAGTTGTTTCCACTTTCAGGCTCTTACTAATAATGCTGCTGTGGACATTCCCGTACAGGTTTTTTGCGGATAGATGCCTTCATTTCTTTCGAGCATCCACCCAGGAGGGGATTGCCAAACCATCCAATATATCCCAACATTAGTCCTTGTTTGCCTTTTTCAGGGGGCTCTTTCCCTTTAATTCTTAATATTTTTGTTTGTACCTTTTCTCTTTTTAAGAATTCTTATTGACAGAGGTTTGTCCATTTGTGTCTGTCATTAATCTTCTCAAATAACAAACTTTCAGCCTTCTTTGTTTTCTGTATTACATCTTTGTTTTCTACTTCGTTGACCTCTGCCCTTATCTTTATCATTTCCTTCTTTATATATTCGATGGGCATATTTAACTGGCCTATTTCTAACTTCTTATGTTGAAAGACCTAGCTCATTAATTTTCAGCCTTTCCTGTTTCTTCAAAAGTGTTAAGGCTCTTAGCCACGAGCGGCTAATGGCTACTGTATTGAGTGGCACAGCTACATAACGCTGCCCAGAAGCTTCTACCAAACCGGCCTAGTTGAAAGGGTCTAGGAGGCACAGCCTTCAATCTCTCAAAGTCTTAATAAAGGGCCTTACAGTGGTTGCATTTTTTATTTGCTCTAGACCCTGTGGCCAAGGATTCTGTATTTTAACAGGTGCATTAGGTAAATTTGTGCAGCTAGGCCCACTGACCTGTGCGGAAGCCACGCATCCAAGCCCCATCCCGTTGAGCTCAGTGATACGTGGGCCTCCTGACTCATGTCAGCCCACACTCAGCCCACCTCCCCACAGCAGCCAGAGTGACCTCTGAAGAAGGCAAAGCTGATTCCGACATCCCCTGCTTACAAGCCGTCAGAGGCTCCTCTGTGTCCTCAGGATAAGGACACAGGCAGTGCTGGGCCAACAGGCCCGCCCACAGCCCTGCTCACGCCAAGGGGTAAAGGGAGGTTTGCTGGCCGTATCCCTTCGGGGGCCTCAGCTCCTCGTACTAACGGGTGCCGGGCGCAGGGCAGGGTGCAGCGTCCGTGGGCCAAACACCCCAGACAGGGGCGCCGGGTGGAGGGAGGCACCCTGCCGGCCCCGTCCGGGCGGGCCTGCAGGCCGCATGTGGTCAGGGGCTGAGCTGGGGCCTACCGGGCCGCGGGGGCCGTGGGAGGAAGGAGGACCGATCGCCAGGTGGGGAAGCTGCGGCCCGCCTTCGGCAGCACGAGGCGACGGCCTTGCTCACGTCTGCTCAGGTGAACGTGTCCTTCTCGCTGTCCCTGGAGCTGCTCTCCTATCAGAAGCTCCCGGCGGACCAGATGCTGCCCGGGGTGGACGTTCGGCGGCATGCCAACGGAGAGAAGGAGATGGTGTTCACCCAGAACCTGCTCCTGGAGTACGCCGACCAGCCCGCTCAGGCGAGTCCCGGGCCTGCCCCCCCCCCCCCCCCCCCCCCCCCCCCGCGTGCCGAGGGGGCCAGCGGGCCAGACTGTCCTGGTGGGTCGGAGGAGGTGGGACCCCCCACGCGGCCCTCAGAAACGGGAGCGCCCCGGCCCTTGCCCTGAGGGCCCGTCATGCCCTGGAGGACGCCTTTCCCCGAGGACACACCCCGAGAAATACAGGTCTTCCTTCCCCATCTCAGCTCAGAACCAGGGGCCGTGCCGTGGGGTGGGACACGGGGCTCCCGGCTGCAAGACGCAGGTGAGGGCAGGTGAGGACCGAGAAGGGATAGCCTGAGGGGCGGGTTCGAGAAAGGCCAGGAGGAAGAATCAGTCTAGCCAGGCGGGCCCTCCAGCGGGAGCCCAGGGGCGGGGAAGGTGAGCGCGGCAGCGCCTCGCCTGAGGGTGACGTGGGGGGACTGCCGGGAAGAGGGGAGATGGCCCAGAGCCCAGGAGGGGCAAAGGGCTGGGCCTCGGGGCCCCCAGGGGATGGAGGAAGGCGGGGAGCAGGAAACCCAGAGCTTGATGGGGGCAGGGGGAGTGGGGTGGTGGGGAGAGCAGATGGCGCCTTCCGGGCCCTTGACCTGCACACACGCCCACCGGCCTGGGTTTTCGATGCCAGGCCAGCCCCCTGCACAGCTGCGGTGCTGCCTGGGAGCTCCTCAGAAGCTTCCGCACTCGGACCCCTGGCTCCGAGCCCGGCAGGAGTGGACGAGGGCCCCCACGTTACAGGCTCTGCTCTGTCCCCCTAGGTGGTGCCCCTGAAGGCCACGGTGGCCGTGCCCGAGCTGCAGCTCTCCACCAGCTGGGTGGACTTCGGGACCTGCTTTGTGAACCAGGCACGGGTCCGGGAGGTCTACCTCATGAACCTGAGTGGCTGGGTTGTGCC
Organism: Panthera uncia; assembly: GCF_023721935.1. Lineage (NCBI taxonomy): Eukaryota > Metazoa > Chordata > Mammalia > Carnivora > Felidae > Panthera > Panthera uncia. The sequence continues at coordinate 149,307,676 of NC_064810.1, forward strand.
TATGGGTCATGGAACTGAGACCCGAGTTGGTCTCCACACTGAGCGCGGAGCCTAAGATTCTCTCTTTCCCTCTGCCCTTCTCCCCTGCTTGCACGCTCTCTCTCTAAAGTAAAAATAAAATAAAATAGTTTCTAAAATTGGAGTAAACATAATTGAAGGCAAAATAGAACTGATGGCAAACAGTATCAGTAGTTATGAGGGATGCTATTTAATGATAAGGAAAACAACTCACAAAGAACATCGGACAATCTATTCTAGCTTCCCTTCTCCGTTGTGTTTTTAAACTTCAGTCGATATATTGTTCATTTCTAGGATTCACGGCGTCTTCGGAGTTACGTTGCTTCCTCTCTTTGACCGTTTCAACAAATGTGTAACCCTTTTCCGAGAGCCCTACCACCGCTGGATGGCACATCGATGGTAAATCCTTCGCTCTATTGTTTCTGCCTCACACCGGCATCTTTCCTCCTGTACTCAAGAATTACTACTTCAAAATTTATCTTGGGTGAGATTCATCTTCCCTGGAAAGCCCTAGGAGTCTTGGGCTGTCGGTGGCAACATCTGTGTGAAATGGTTTTGTGTCTGCTTCTGCCGGGACCTCACAAGGTCCACATCTTTTTGTGTTCATTCCTGGGCTTGGGGCTGGTATCCGTGGGGCCGGGTGTTCCCCCGAGGCCAGCACCCGAGCCCCCTTCTGAGCTGCTTCCATCTCGCCATCAGCTTGTGCAGCCGCCCTGTGGGGTTGGGGTTGGAGGCGAGCAGTGTAAGCAGCTGGGTCCCACGTGTAGGTCAATGCCTGGGCAGTGGTAGAAATGCCCGAGCACCTGGGGGAGCCTAGGTGGCTCAGTCGGTTAAGCATCTGACTTTGATCTGAGCTCGGGTCTAGATTTTAGGGTTGTGAGTTCAAGCCCCGCACTGGGCTCTGCTTGAAGAAAAAAGAGGGGCACCTGGGTGGCTCGGTCAGTTAGGTTTCCAACTTCGACTCAGGTCATGATCTCATGGTTTGTGAGTTCGAGCCCTGCATTGAGCTCTCGGCCGTTAGCGCAGAGCCTGCTTTGGATCCTCTGTCTCCTTCTCTCTCTGACCCTCCCCCACTGTCATGCATACTCTCTCTTTCTCTCGAGAATAAATAAACATTTTTGTGAAAAAAGAAAAAAGAGGGACACCTGGGTGGCTCAGCTGGTTAAGCAACGGACTTCAGCTCAGGTCATGATCTCGCAGTTCGTGAGTTTGAGCCCCACATCGGGCCCTGTGCTGACAGCACAGAGCCTGGAGCCTGTTTCAGATTCTGTGTCCCCCACTCTCTCTGCTTCTCCCCTGCTCGTACTCTTTCTCTCTCTCTCTCAAAACTAAATAAACATTAAAAAAATTTTTTTAAGGTAAATAAAAAAGACTTTCTCTCTCTCTCTCTCTCAAAAAGAAAGGAAGGAAGAAAGAAAGAAAGAAAGAAAGGCCCAAGCGGCTGAAACACTCTGGTGACAGAGTTCCACATAAGCTAGTGACCATGATCCGGGCAGCAAGAACCCCACGATTTACAGGCATCCCAAGCTTACAGGTCATTCCTACAGGGAGCCCCTGGCTGATGTGTCTGCTGTTGATTATATCATAAAGACACCAGACTTGTAGGGTCATACGATGTGCAGCTTCATGCAATTTTGGCATTTAATTTTCATTATTTCATTAAGCAACCTGTGTGATAAGAATGATGTGGGAGACCAAAAAGAAGAAGGTTCTAGTCTAGTGCTGTCTAGTAGAGATGTAACGTGAGCCACAAATGCAAGTCATGTGTGTAGTTTTAAATTTTGTGCTATATTAAATAAATATAAATTTTCTGTTATGTTAAAAAGTTTTTTAAAAAGGTGCAATAACTTCAATATCTTATTAACTCAATATCCAATATCTTATCACCTTTACACACAACGAATGTAAAAAATACTGATGAGATATTTTATGTTTTCGTTTGTATAAATGTTTGAAATTGGTGGTTTTTTACACAGCACATCTTTTTGCTGTTATTATTTATTTTTATTTTTTTATTTTTGTAAATTTTATTATTTTATTTTTTAAAATTTACATCCCAATTAGTTATCATATAGTGAAACAATGATTTCAGGAGTAGATTCTTTAATGTCCCTGACCCATGTAGCCCATCCCTCTTCCCACAACCCCTCCCGTAACCCTCAGTTTGTTCTCCATGAGTCTCTTCTGTTTTGTCCCCCTCCCTGTTTTTATATTATTTTTGTTTCCCTTCCCTTATGGTCATCTGTTTTGTCTCTTAAAGTCCTCATGTGAGTGAAGTCATAGGATTTTTGTCTTTCTCTGACCGACTCATTTCACTTAGCATAATACCCTCCAGTTCCATCCACGTAGGTGCAAATGGCAAGGTTTCATTCTTTTCAATTGCCGAGGAATACTCCGCTGTATACATACACAACATCTTCCTTCTCCGTTCATCCATCCATGGACATTTGGGCCCTTTCCATACTTTGGCTATTGTGGATAGTGCTGCTAGAAACACGGGGGTGCATGTGTCCCTTTGAAACAGCACACCTGGATCCCGTGGACAAATGCCCAGTCGTGCAATTGCTGGGTCATAGGGAGTTCTATTTTTAGCTTTTTGAGGGACCTCCATCCTGTTTTCCAGAGTGGCTGCACCAGCTTGCATTCCCATACACAGCACATCTTAATTCCGACTATCGCCACATCTGGCTAGTGCCTATTGTGTGAGACAGCGTGGATCTAGTCTGTTAAGATATATAATGTCAAACTCTGAGCAATATTAGCCATTGATTAGATAAGCAAACTAGATAGGTTTATCTAGAACTGACTGACAAAGTCTTGTCCACCCAATGAAAATCTAAGTCATGTAAGGGTGCACTAAGTCTTGCCCACAGCCACGTCTGAGGTTACCAGCTCCATCGTGCCAGCGCTGCCTGTCCATTTTCTGTCCTGACCCATTTCCTCTTCCGGTTTTCTGAGCCACTGGCTGAATCCTTCCAGCAACGTAATTTGAGGTGAGGTGTTTAAATGTGGCTAACGTGTTGGTCATCACAACCCACAGACAGGCCTCCCCCAGAAAGAGCAGGGAGGCCTTTAAAAATCCTGTCGGGGCACCTGGGTGGCTCAGTTGGTTGCCTGTCTCTTGGTCTCCGCTCAGGTCATAGGCTTACAGTTCGTGAGTTTGCGCCCCACGTCGGGCTCCGAGGCGGGGAGCCTGCTCGGGATTCTGTCTCTTCCTCCCTCTACCCCTCCCCATATCACGCACATCGTCTCTCTCTCTCTCTCTCAAAGTAAATAAACATTAAAAAAAAAATAAAAATAGGGGCGCCTGGGTGGCTCAGTTGGTTAAGCGTCTGACTTCGGCTCAGGTCATGATCTCACGGTTCGTGAGTTCGAGCCCTGCATTGGGCTCTGGGCTGCCAGCTCAGACCCTGGAGCCTGCTTCGGATTCTGTGTCTCCCTCTGCCCCTCCGCCCTCGTGCTCTGTCTCTCTGTCTCTCAAAAATAAAGAAACATTGGAAATATATACATAAATAAAATAAATAGTAAAAAATATAAAAAATAAAACATCCTGTCATCCTGTAAGCAGATAACTTGTGAGACCCCTTTTTCTGGGACCTGCAAACGCTACTTGGGGGGCAATCTTGGGAAATTTGGCAAAGAACAGGGGGACCAGAAAATGACACTGAAAGGAGGTGTGGGCATCAGCTTCTTGCTGTGCCCAAGCTTGGGAACACACACCTGGAGCAGGGCGTTTGGACCAGGCTCTGTGCACTGCGCTCCAACCCTCTCTGGGAGACCTGGCCTCCCTGCCTTTGCTCCGCGAGGTTGGACATTCTTTTCTGTCCTTCTCTCCGAAGCTCCAGGGAATTAGCTCCTCCCCGCAAGCTGGTGATCTTCCTTTTTTTCTTTTTTTAAAACTTTTTTTAACATTTGTTTATTTTGAGAGAAAAAGAGTGCGTGTGCATGCAGGAGAGACGCAGAGAGAGGGAGACCTAGAACCCCAAGCAGGCTCTGTGCTGTCAGCACAGATGCAGGATTTGAACCTATGAACAGTGAGATCGTGACCTGAGCCGAAACGGAGTCCGACGTCTAGTAGACTGAGTCACCCAGGCGTCCCTAGCTGATGATCTTCCAATTAAGGGGGCAGAGAAAGAGAAGAGCCAGGCCCTGCCCTCCCAGGGAGAAAGCATGTGCGGCCCATGGCCCGACCCAAAGGTTTCTGAGTCTGGCTAACGGATGAGGAGCTCTGGGCCTTCTCCAGTCTAGAGAAGCTCTCACACTGGCTGGGAAGGGCAGACTCACCCTCAGGGTAGTTGGGACTGTAAGCTGGATGTGGGGGCTTATCCCCAGGGAGGCGGAGGTCAGAGGTCAGCCAGGCTGGAGTCATCAGGGAAGGAATACCCAAGGATGTGGTTTGGGTAGTCCCCGAGACCGTGCTTATCTGTGAGTGTCAGAGGGAAAACTGAGCGAGAAAGCGCCGTGCAAATGGGAAAAGGAGTCATTATTCCCTGACACGCGCATACCTCCTTTCAGGCAGAGCTGAAATCTATCTCGGCCTGCCCCCACTAGCAGACGCCTGGGCTAGAGGACGCGGGTGGCATGGGCGCACAGTCCTGGCCTTACCCACTCCCAGCCCTCTTAGACACAGCCCCTCGAGCTCCCACTCCAGAGAGCACCTCACTGTCCCCAAGGGCTAGCTAAGGACATGAAGGACACTGAGAAGCCTGTCTGACCCAGCTTCCTCTGGGCCTGGGGCTCTGGGCTCTCCAGACACAGCCAATTGTGACCAAGCCATCTCAAGTCCAACCACGGCACATTTATTGCCATGAATCACACCCTAGCTCACCCAGGAGGGACCATTTTCGGGGCTCGAGGGCTGGCCTTGGAGCAGGACTGCCCTGCCCCCCGAGCTGGACTGGGCCCCTGGAGTTCGTGGCCTGGACTCCACGGCCCCACACCCAGCCACTCGGCTCCAGTCGAGATCATCTGGGGGCCTGGACCTCAGTCATTCTGTGGGTCTCTGTCCCCTGCTCTGCCCGGCACAGGTGTGTGGGAGAGAACGTCGGAGTCCAGTTTCAGCATCGTGGAATCGAGAACCGTGTTCCTCACCACGTCCCCAGTCCCACCTTCGGGTGCCACTTCCTTGGCGAGCAGTTCCTCAGCCATGTTCCTGAAGAAGCCATTGAAGAACAAGTCACGAGTTGCATCTTTAGGGGCTAAGAAAAGCAGTGGTAACTAGAGGCAGCAGTAGCCACACCTGGTGCTGTGATCCCGAGAGGTGGGGCTTTCCCACACCTGCAAGTCCCTGGCCAACCTTGGTCATGCGCCCTCAGGGACCCTCACCTCCAGGACCAGGCCTGTTCCATCTCCCAACCCTGCCCAGACCCTTCACACTCCTGCATCTCTGGGGCTCATCTCTAGCATTTACTGAGCAGCTGCCATGGGCCAGACTCTGCACCAAGTGCTTTATGTGGACTTAGTCTTACCAAGAGCCCTATGAGAGAGAAAGGCTAGGCCTCATGTCTTTCTTTACCTCTCTGTGCCTCAGTTTCCTCCTCTGTAAAATGGGGCACAGTGAGAGGACCTATCTTGCATGCGGCTGTGGTTAGGACAAAGTATGAAAAGGCACGTGTGGAACAGGACTTGACACATGGTAAACGTTCAATAAAGGTTAGCTGTTTTTATTACTCTGGTATCATTCCATTTTGCAAATGAAAAAGCTGAGTCTCAGAGGTATTAGGTAACTCCCCTGGGCACATGCTAGGATGTGGCAGCAGAGACAGAAATCCAGGCCCTCTGGCTCCAGGGGCTGTTTCTTAGCTCCTCTTGCTGCTTTGCATTTCCCCCTCTCTACAAGGGGACAAACTCCTATTCATCCTTCAAAGCCCTACTCAAATGTCACTTCTTCTGTGACGCCTGCCTCAACTCCCCAAGCTGAAGGTCCTCCCTCCTGGGCCGTCTATAGGTCCTGTGCATCCCTCCCTCAGAGCCCATTAAGTGAAGACTTTCTCCCCATAAAATATTGCTTGAGGCTGGGGACCTCTTACCTCTGACAACGCCTAGCACAGATGGTGCCAAGAAGAGTTTGAGGAGGGAGGGAGACGGGGAAGAGGGCAGAGGATGGCCAGAGACAGCCACCCTGTGATATGAGCACAGGGCACTGGAGGACATCAGCCAGCCTCTGTCCCTCACTGGTGCTCAGGTCCCCTCAGGTCCAGGGGGAGAGCGACGGGCCATATCGGCCCAAACCCCGGGAGACATGGTCCTGCTAGTCATGAGACCAGAAGAGACCAGAGGCCAGAAGTACCCCTGGGGCAATCAGGATGGAGCCCAATTCCCAAACGGGGCCCTGGGCTGCTGCAGCCTTGAAGTCAGGGTCACGAATCAAGACTGGGTCCTCTTTGAGAACCCGAGAGTTCAGACCGGAAATCAGAGGTACTCAGAGAGCTGGTGGCCAGCCAGTCCCTCTGCCATGGGAGGGAGGGAGCCCAGGGCATCTCCATGGACAGCACCCAGTCCGGACAGGCAGACAGAGGGGAAGGGAGAGGGGAAGACCTGGCCCGGGGTTGGTCAGGAGAGCCAAGAGGGTGGGAGCTGGCAGAGGCCAGGCTGCACGGAGGGGGTCGCGGCAGCATCCGGGAGAGCTGGGCAGACTTCTGTAGACACAGAGTGGCCCTTGTGTCACAGGCCCATCTGGCAAACAGGCAGGGATAGACGGTGCCTGACTATTCTCAGTGCCAAGGGCCAGAGCCCAGGGGCCACACACACCTACCTTGTCTGTAGGGGGTAGTGCTCCAGGATATCAGGGAGAGGCTGGTCTTGCGTTTCTGGCAACAGGGAGCAGAAGAACAAGGCCAGGATGGCTGAGACGCAGCAGAGGAGGATGGGGAGGAGGGTGAGTCTCTGGCTGATGATCATCAGGGACGAGATGGCTCCAGCTGCCCAGGCCAGGGACACCAGCCCCAGACCTGTCGCCCTGGAAGGGGAGGTGAGAGCTCGTCTGGGAGGCCTCCTGGGCCCAGAGGCTGGCTGGAGGTGGGGCGGAAACAGCAGCTCCCCAAAACCTCACACTCTCCAGTCTCCAGCCCATCCCGACTCCCCGGACACCCTTGCCCAGCGTTGGGCTCCCCCCTGATTCAGGGCAAGCGGTAATTTCTTCTGGGCCTACTTCTTGGAGCAGGAGACCCACCCGGCAGTGTGCGGGCCCGCGGGGAGAAGCCAGGGTGGCGGCGTTGGGTGGGGGGCAGGACGCTGCCACCCTCACCATGGCTCCACGCTGCGGGGTGGAGCCTCAGGGCAGGGCTGTCACATCTCGGCCCGCTGTGCAAGGCGGAGACTGCAGTCAGACTGCCTGCTGCTGCCATTCGCTGTCTGGCCTCCACCTGATGCTGTGGTCTGAGATCGGGCTAATGATGGAGTCTGGGGGATTTTCTGGAGGGTCAACGGGGTGACCCAGGGAAACCACTCATCATCACGTGCCTGTCACCGGGTGCACGGCCGTGCTCACGGAGGTCTCAGTCTCCATCCCGCGTGCCCTCGCCATGCCCCCCAGGGGCCCTGCCCGCCAGGCCACCTACCTGAGGACCGTGGGCAGGAGCTCAGCGGTGTAGATGAAGAACACGGTGACCGAGGCCGCCAGGCTGAACTCTCCAAGCGCGACCATCAAGACCATTATGGATTTCAGCTCTATGGCCAGACAACGGGGCCACCTGAGTCTGGGGCCGTCCTCCCCTGGGGACGAGGGTTGGGGGCCGCCCATCTGCTCTCCCTCCATCCCTCTTCAAGGCATCTGAACAGTCCTCCCCCACCACCTGGTGGTCAGCTGGTCAGCAGACTCAGGCCGGGCCAGGCCAGTATATCTGCGGTGAGATTGCTCCTCCCCTCTGCCTCTCAGTCCCCGCACCTCTGCCTCCCGGCTCACTCCTTTCTTCCACATCCTCACCTGAGGCCGCTTCCCCTACTACTCGACCTGCTCAGGGCCCTCCCACCTCCCCGGCCATCCTCTGCAAGGTAGACCAAGCAGGGAGGGGTGCACAGGGGCCGGGAAGGGTTCGGGCCCTGGAGCCCCAACTCTTAAGACATTCCAGGATTCCCGATTCGGGGCAGCCAGATGTGCGCGTTGAGGAAGGAAGAGAAGATCCCAGAAAGGCCATTCCTCAGCCTTGGGGAGGTCCGGGGGCAGGAGGGAGCTGGAGAGCTTCCAGCTCTCCCTCTACTAGCTTCTCCTGGGCCCTGCCCGCGCCCCGCTCCCCACTCTGGCCCCAGCTTTGCTTGGCTTTGGGATGAAACCAGAGATATGGTTCATCTATTGGGGATTCCTAGTTTCCCTCACACATGTGAGAGTCTTAAACGTTTCTGTTTGACTCAGTGTAGGCCCACTGTTTACAAAAACCACCAAGCCATAGGAATTTAAGAATGCCTTGGTTTCCCCATTTTGTTTTAGCCAGTCAACGCTGCCAGCATCCGAAAGAGGAAGGGTCTCAGGCAAGATGTGCACAACGCTAACCCCCAGAGAGCAGGAGGGCTCCCCCTGGAGGCAGATCTTGGACAAGCTCCCCCATCCTGACCCCTGCAGCTGAGGGGGCTCTTGCGGTTAGCAATTCTGATGGAGTGAACCCTGACATCTTAACACCCACATCCCCAGCCCTGCCACTCTCCAGCCCTGTGACCTGGGGCATATTCATCGTCTAAGGGCTCTCTGAATTTTTTTTTTAAATAATTTATTGTCAAACTGGCTTCCATACAACACCCAATGCTCATCCCAACAGGTGCCCTCCTCAATGCCCATCACCCACTTTCCCCTCCCCCCACCCCCCCATCCACCCTCAGTTTGTTCCCAGTATTTAAGAGTCTCTTGTGGTTTCCCTCCTTCCCTCTCTGTAACTTTTCCCCCCTTCCCCTCCCCCACGATCTTCTAAGTTTCCCAGGATCCACATTTGTGCGAAAACATATGGTATCTGTCTTTCTCTGCCTGACTTATTTCACTTAGCATCACACTCTCCAGTTCCATCCACGTTGCTACAAAAGGCCATATTTCATTCTTTCTCATTGCCACGTAGTATTCCATTGTATATATAAGCCACAACTTCTTTACCCATTCATCAGTTGGTGGACATTTAGGCTCTTTCCATCATTTGGCTACTGTTGAGAGTGCTGCTATAAACATTGGGGTACAAGTGCCCCTATGCCTCAGCACTCCTGTATCCCTTGGGTAAATTCCTGGCAGTGTTATTGCTGGGTCATAGGGTAGATCTATTTTTAATTTTCTGAGGAGCCTCCACACTGTTTTCCAGAGGCTCTTTGAAATTTTGAAAATATTGCCACCCCTGCCCCCCGCCTCCATTTCCTTGTCTGGTTCTGAGCTGAAGGGTACTGCGCCTTCCTGGGAAGGAGAGGTCTCCATGCAAGAATGTTCCCGAGAGTTTAGCCCACTGTTACATGCAGTTTTCAGTGGGCAGGTCATTTTTTTCCTGGTGGGGTCACAGATAAAAGGCGTTTCCCAATCAGAGGCTGCAGATGAGAGGCAGGGCCGGGGGTACCAGTTGAAGGCCTGTTTGTGGGCCTCTGTTCATACGCAACCATCAGATCTGACCGGAAGAAGGCCACCTACTCTCCCACACAAGGATGGGTCCTGGGACAGCACTCCCTCCTCTCCCAGGTTTCTGAGAGCTTCCAGCACTCGGTCTCGGAGTTCTCCTTCGGGGAGGGCAGTGCTCCAGTAACTGGCACCAGCTCAGGAGGGTAGGTGAGCTGTGGGAGCAGGAGGCTGGCTCCCCGGGGTGTCTTGTTGGCCGGGCAAGGCAGGAGGAAGGGGTCTGAGGAAGCAGGAAGGCTGGGGGCTGCCGAGGGGAGGGTGAGCTGTACCTGGGGGGAGGATAAGGACGAGCAGGCACGTCAGGGTGCCTTGGAAGAGGCTCGCAACCAGGCTCCACTTCTTCCCGATCTGCTCGAGGAGAAAGATGCAGCACAGCCGGGCGGGCACCTCCATGATGCCAGGAATCACTTGTCCGAAGTGGATGTTCATGGCAAAATCCTTCAACTTGAAGCACAGCGTAAAATAGCTGTAACTGACAGTAAACCTGAAATGAAGCCAGGAGAGAGACATTCAGAGAGAGAGAGGGAGATACAGACAGGCCAGGAATAAAGACAGGGGCAGAGGAGCGCCCGGGGGGCTCGGTCGGTTAAGAGTCTGGCGTGATCGCGGCTCAGGTCACCATCTCACAGTTCGTGAGACCAAGCCCCGCGTAGGGCTCTGTTGACAGCGTGGAGCCTGCGTGGGATTCTCTACCCCCACCCCCTTCCAGCCCCTCCCCTGCTCGAGAGCTCTCTGTCTCACAAATAGGTCAGTGAACTTAACAACAACAAAGACAGAGGCAGAGTCAGCTGGGAGCTGGGTGGGACGGGCTGGGAAAGAGAAACAGAGCACAGAGCTCTGGACCCATAGGCCAGCTTCCCGCCTGCAGCCCGCTTATGCCCCCTTCCCTCTCCAGAGCCCCCGACACGCCCTGCTTGCAGTCCCTGCCAGCCGGTCCCAACTACTCACCACACACAGCCCATCACCAGGGTCACCCTTCGGAGGTGCCTATTGTTATAGAAGTCCAGGACAGACGCCTTAGTCACCTTCTTTCTGGGCAGCTGGAGCTACAGGACAAGCGGGACCACCAGGGGCAAGGCCGAGACCCCGGCTCGCTCCCCACCCCCACAGGACCTCAAGGCCCTCCCGCCCCCCACCCCCGTCCCCCACAGTCCCAGCTCGGCCTCCGGCCTTCCACTGGCAGGGTTCGATGTCGCTGCCTCCGTTCTCCTCAAACAGTGGACTGGGGACACCCTGTGGGCGGAGGTCCCACCTGAAAGGAGGAGGAAGGAAAAGGCCCTTCCTGCAGCCCCTGTCCTGGCCCCACTCCAGGCCCGAGGCCTCTTACCTTGTTCAGCAGACTTAGGGGAATGGTCTTCTTGTTCACGCCCGCCGCGTAGCACAGCATCTGCTTCGCTTCCTCCAACTTCCCGTTCATCAACAGCCACCGTGGGGACTCCGGCAGGATCCTGCACGTACCACCCGCTCTTACCCATCCTTGCGAGATGCCCCCGAGACCTCCCACATGAGGCGACGTGGGTGTCGGAGGACTTGAAAGAGACCATCAACCTCGGGCGCCCCTGCCCCTTTCTGGCAGTCAGCCCTTCCCCTGCCCCGGCCACACACGGCCCCCCTGCTGCCCAGTGTCACCCCAGACGCAGGCTGCCTCTGCCCTCCAGCGTCTTCCCCCTCGCCTACCTCTACAAACTCCCTACCTTCCGATCTCAGGCGTCAGTCCCGCCTGCCCAGGCACCCTGAGGGCACTGTCCCCCACGCCCACAGCCTCTATTAGAGCCCCGCTCTCCTGGGTGGCATTTCCCTGCTCCCTCTCTGTCTCCTAACAGCTTGCAGAATATGGAGGGCTGGACCCCAGGGCCCAGCCCCTGATTGAGTGAGTAGAGGTCCTCCCTGTCCCACCTCCTCCCTCGCCACATTGCCCACTGCCTTTGACCTCTGCATAACTCTGGTCCCTCAGTTCTTCCCGATCCTCCCAGGCTGTCAGAATGTCCACGGACGAACATTTATTAGGTGCCCTGGATTGTGCCTGATGCCCTTACATATATATATATATATATATATGTAACATATATATATATGTTATATATATATATACACACACACACACACATATATATATGATATGTTACATATATATATACATATATATATATGTTACATATATATATATATATATATATATATCATCCAGTTCAATCCCTGCCCAGCCCTGGACCTAGTTTGATTATCCCCTTTTTATTCCCAGCCTCGAGGGGTAAGGACTCGCCCAGGGTCACAGAGGCAGAGTTAGCATGGACGTCAGTGCCCTGATTGGGCACTCTTTACAAACTGTGCCATCACTCCCTGCAGATTCTCGCGTCACCCTCCTCTCGAGGCCCTAGCCTGAATTCCACGGCCAGCAGTGTATACATGCGCCCATGACACTGGAGGCAGCTGCATTCTTATCAAATTTGTTTAATGTCTATTCATTTCTGAGAGAGAGAGAGCACAAGCGGGAGAGGAGCAGAGACAGAGAGAGGGAGAGGGAGACACAGAACCCGAAGCGGGCTCCAGGCTCTGAGCTGTCAGCACAGAGCCCGACGCGGGGCTCGAACTCACAAACTGTGAGACGGTGACCTGAGCCGAAGCCGAAAGCTTAACCGATGGAGCCACCCAGGCGCCCCAAGGCAGCTGCATTCTTTCTGCCTGCCCCTGCTCCTGCCCTCCCCTGGGGCCAGCCGGCAGTGCCCCTGACATCCTTCTCCACTCTAAGGCTGAGGAACTCTCCTAAAGAAAGTCACCCAACTGGGACTTCTTCAGAAAGATGGGAGATTGACCACATGCCCACTCTAAACAACACAAATGAAAAAGGATAGCAATAGAGAGAGTGGGAGAGAAGACCGGTGGAAGAAAGACGTAAGAAATACACATAGCTCAGAAGCTGAGGGGCTGGAAACCTCCGGTTCCTGGTGGTAAGACTCTCTTCCCGTCCCCAGGCTGCTGTCATCTCTTCAAACCTGGCAAAGGAGCCTGCTTTTGCGAAAGGGAGTCAGTCTGCCCTCCCACTCCTTGCCTGGAGCTTACTGATCCCGAAAAGCGGGAGCTGCCCTGTCCTCCGGACGGTCATTTCCAGGAGAGCTAATTCGTGTCCCCTCAAGTCGGAGGGCCTACACGCAACCAGAGATGGGGGAGCTCCCCCTCAGGAAGGAAGTCGGTGGGAGCCATCCACAATGGCAGGGCGGGGGCTGGGCGTGGTGAGAGTCTTTTTGACGAAGTGGACCCTGCTGTCTTGAAGTCACCCCACGTGCTAGGGTGAGGGGACCCCTGCAGAGAGAGCCCGGGGAGTGACCTGCCAGGGACAGGGTGCGGAGAGATCACAAAGACAGTACCTAGAGCATGAGAAGACACGGGTGAGCCCCTGAAGACCCACAGGCGGGCCCCTGAGGCACCTGCATTTGAACATCTGCCCTACAGAGGACAATGACCATGAATACAGCCCCTGCTGTGCACTTATCTCTTTTCTCGAATGGCCCCTCCCCTGCCTAGGATCTAGTAGATCACCGAGCAGGTAGACCGAGGAGAAAGGGCAAAGGTCAGAATACTAGCCTGAGCCGGCTAGCCACCGGGGAGAAGCTGCGAACTAGACGTGAGATCAAGTTTTAAACTGGCCTGGACTGGATTTTTTTCATGCCCGAAAGTGCGTCTGAATGATCAAAATGAGACTTTTTTCTTAGAACTAAGACTGACCCTAAAGAGATGGAACCTGCCCAAGATAATGTCACGAGTCAGCAAAGGAACAGCTGACAGGGCGGGTCTGAAGAAAAATGGACCCCATTCAATGAGCCATCTGTTCACAGAATGTAGAACTAGGGAGGCAGCTACCAGAAGAAAGAGCTAAGAGTCCAGCGTCATGGCATCTGGGGAAGGAACTGGGGGGCTGAGGGGAGCTGAAATTGTCCACTTACTTTTCACCACAGACCTTTTGGTTGTTACGTAGTCGTCAACCACATGCATCCACTGCAGTAGTGACATTTCGAAGAAATGTTTCAAGGTCAAGCCGTGAAACACCATTTCCTAGTTACATGACAGAGTCACGCCATCTGGCATCAGCTGGGTCCCCATGGGCACTTGGGCATCCCGGTGACTGCCAAAGACGGTCTCCGGCACCTGCCGAATTTGGAAGGTCTCCAAGCCACCTACCCGGCCTCACTCTTAACTGGTCACTCCTCTCACCATCCATGTTGGGTATGGCCCAGTGGGTAAAACGCAGAGGCTCCGGGGCCACACAGGCTGAGTCAAATCCCAAACCACCACTTTGTAGCTATGTGGCCTAGGGCAAGTTACTTCCATTCTCGGAAGCCTCTGTTCTCCCCTCCCCGCCCCCCACCCCCCACCCCCACGTCTTCAGCGCCCAAGAGACTCACACCCATCTTTCAGGGTCGTAAAGATTAAATGTGATGATTCCAAGGTGAGACCTGATCCTTCCTTCACACTGAACTGCCTGACCCTTAACCAGGTGATTTCAGTCTCTTCCTCTTCTCTTCCCTCCCTCCCCAGTCACTTGTCCCTTCCTAGCTTCAGTCCCTCGGGTTCCTGTCTGTGACGCCCCACAAGTCAGAGCATCACATACCCTCCCTGACTCTGCCTTTGCTGTCCAAGCACGTTATCACTTTGCCCCTGCCCACCGCAGCCCAGCGCTATGGAAGAGTCACCTCGTGGAAGGCTCCATTTTTCAGCCTCTCTTCAGTCCCTCAACCCCCTGAGGCTACCTCCAGGCCACCAAGGCCAGTAGACTCTTCCCCAGCATCACCTTTCTTGCCTTCAACCTTGACCATGCTCTTGTCCTGAGCTCCTGCCTCTCAACCCTTTGCCTTCTGATTTCTCTGTTTCTCTGACATCTCTTTGAGGGTCTCCTCTGCTGGGGGTTAAGGCTAGGGTTCCAGACGCTCGGCCCTGGGCTCTTCCTCATTACATCCACACCCCATCCACTTTCTTCAAGGGAAAATCCCACCCACTCCACCCCTTCAAGGACCCCCCCGAAACCCTCAACTTCCAGCCCGTCAGACCCGTCACTGCGCGTGCCCTGTTTGCTCACCAGATATAGAAGATGAGGGGGAACACAGGTGCACCACCCACCAGAAACAGCAGCCGCCAGTGGGGAAGGCTGTTGGCAAGCCCTGTCAGGAACATGACTCCCACAGAGAAAAAGCAGTGTTCCAGGATGATGGCATGGGACCGGTGCTCAGCCACTAGCCACTCAGTGGCTGTGCGGAGGCCAAGAGGACAAAATCATGGTCAGCTCAGTGTCCCCAGGGCTACCCCTGTACCCAGACTTCTGAGATGCCCCAGGCCTGCTCTGGACAGTTCAGCTTGGGTGAACGTTCTTCTGCCCTAGGTGGACGTACTAGATGGCCTCCGGTCCTTTCTCAGCCTGACTGCTCCCTCTGAACACATCCTGCCTGACCCCATGTGTCTCTCTCAGAGATGGCTCATTTCTGGGTACAAGTCCTCACACGTGGTCTGACACACAGTGAGGCGAGGAATCTGTGCCCTTGTGTTTGTTTTTAGTGCCTCGGGGCTTTGGCCACCCCGGCCTCGGGCCCTGGGGAGAATCTAGTTCCTTCTGACCCGCTCCAATGAGAGGAGGTCTCTGGCCGGGGACCCCTGAGCTCACTGGGCCACAGCAGCTGTAAGCTCGATGAGCATATGGGCACTTAGGGCTTTCGCATTCCACAGGCCAGGGATGAAATCCCAGCTCCTTCCTGTAACTGTTGTGTGGCCCTGAGCAAGTTGGTTACCTTCCTGAGGCTCAAGTATCCTTCTCAGTTAAAGGGATAATAGATGAGCGCCTACTGAACAGGGTGCTGTCATGACACGCTGAGACAGTATGTAACGGGGTTAGCAGCTCGCCTGGTCCTTCCGAAGGGCTCAATAAATGTAAGCCATGTAGGGGGGATGCGAGAGAGGTAAGGGGGGTAATGCGTGCGGTACGAGGGGCCTAGGGTGGAGGATGAGTCTGGAAGGGCGGTCTGCGGACATTGGCCCGCATCGCCACAGGCAGCTGGGAAGAACCTCTTGCCTCCACGGCCTGCCTGGATTGGGCCTCAACTCTACTCGTCCTGCAGGGTCCCTAAGTACCCGCCAGCCCCGCCCCGCCCCACGATCGCCCCGCCCCACGATCGCCCCGCCCTTCGACCGGCCCCGCCCCGCCCAGGCCCCGCCCTCTGCTCCCCACCCGCCCCGCCCCTCACAACACCTGCACGGCCGGCCGGCCGGAGCTCACCTAAAGACACGCTGCTGATGGTGTAGCCCACCAAGGCCTGGGACACGCCGAAGCGGAAGAACAGGTACTGGTGAAAGGTGTTGACGAAGGCTGTCCCGAAGCCGAAGACGATCAGCCCCAGCAGCGACATCAGGATGGTGGGGTAGCGGCCCAGCCTGCGGGCGGTCGAAGGGAGGCTGCGCCTAGCCTAGCGCGAGGGCCTCCCTGGCTCGCCCAGCACGACACCCGGGGCCAGGCCTTGAGTGCCCCTACCCTCGCCTGCCCCAGCTTGAGACTCTAGCTCTGAATGCACTCACTTGTCACTCATGAGCCCGAAGATGAGGGACCCGGTCAGGATGCCCGCGGCGAACATGGTCTGCATGCTCTCCGAGTTCTGCTCCTTGCCACACACCAAGTCAAACTGGGGGGGGGGGGGGTTATACAGGATTGGCTACAGGTCTCCACCCAGGGCCAGCCTTCTGGGTCTAGAGACTGCACCCCTCTACCCCGCCCCCAACCCGCAGGTGGGCCTTTAGGCAGAAGAGGCCTGGGTCAGGGACCGGCAACCCGGCCTGCAGCAGGTGCCTCAGGTGTCACCTCTGCATTCTACCCGGCACCTGGCAGACTCTGGGAGTGAGGCCTGGAGAGAGGGGACCAGAGGCCCAGGCCAAAATGGGGAAGAGGCCGAGAGGGAACTGAGCAAAGACGGGAATCACTGAAGACCCTTTCCCAAGTACAGGTATCAGGCCTCAGTCTAGAGATTCCAGCTGGGCAGGTCTGTGCGGTGAAGGGGGCCCAGCTTGCAGCTCGGGCTGAGAAACCCTGTAGGAGGCGCCCGATGAAAGCTGCTTCTTCCCCGGGGCTCTCTATCTTGTGTGAGTTCAGAGGGCAGGGCCTCGACTACAGAGGCAGCTCCCCGGACAGATGGCAAGGCCTGCCGACTGACATTTGCCTCTGCACCCAAATCTGCTCCAGCTTCCCGGCGAAGACAGCTGAAGCCGGGGCTGGACAACAGGACCCTAAGGTTCTGCCCTGGCTCTGCCTCTGCAGGGTGACCTCGGGCCAATCACTTCCCCTCCCCGGGCCTCAGTTTCCCCACCTGCTCAATGAGGGTGAGGGCACATCTCTGGGCCTGTGGGGTAGCTATAGACAACTCAGGAGAAGGCACACCTCATTGACCAGTGATCGCTTCTTGGTGTCAGGGTAGATCCACCCATCTTGGCATGACTCTGTGTGGTTGAGGCCAAACTGGATGATAGAATCCAGGTCCCAGGCTACGGGCAAGTACATGAGGCACGTCTGGAAACTTCCATTGGGTTCTCGGGGCAGGGTCAGGTTCATCTGCTCAGCCTCTGTGAGGTTGGGGCCCACTGCTA
This sequence comes from Panthera uncia, assembly GCF_023721935.1. Lineage (NCBI taxonomy): Eukaryota > Metazoa > Chordata > Mammalia > Carnivora > Felidae > Panthera > Panthera uncia. The sequence continues at coordinate 149,324,885 of NC_064810.1, forward strand.
GAATCCAGCTGGTATTACAATAGGGCTTCTGGGCTGTGAACACGAAGACGTCGGCAGAGATAAAGAAGGCCAACAGGATGTTGGGGATGAAGGTGAGGACCACCAGTCTCCGCTGGAACGTGCCGAACTCCCCCACCGCATCCAGGATGTGGGCAAACTTGTCATCCTGGTTGGCTTCTGTGGCCCTCAGTCTGCGTAACAGCATCTCCAGAGACCAGGAATTGGGGTGTTCTTGTGCCTCGTGCTGGTTCAAGTTCTTGGAAGGGTGGTGGGATCTGTGTTTTACCTTGCAGTTGCTTTCTCCTGACATCTGTTCCAAGAAAGGACGCCACTCAGGGACTGCTGCTACCACTTCCCAGACACGAGAGACTGGAATGGGAGCCACTGGTCAGAAATGGGCCTCTCTAGAGCCTTGGAATAGTTTGGATTCTGGCCTTGATGTTCTCTGTAGCTCCCTCCTTGGCTTATGAAGTTTCTCAGTCAATGTCATTTGTCCCCCATGAGCCCCACCCACCCCTGATTTTCAGTACACTGAGGGTTTTTTAAACATTTGAGAAAGTGTCACTTCTGTTGTCATGAGTAAGTTCTGAGAAGCTTTGGTCTCCCACAGCTTTCCCAGAACTGAAACTTTGTTGACACACACAGGGAGGCACTGACAGTCTTGCAAAAGTAGGAGAGGTCTCCAGGGACAATTCCTTCAAAAACAAACAAACAAACAACACCCCCTCCCCGCACTCCCCTCCCCCCCATATCTGGACCAAGAGTTGCCAGGAAACTGAGGCCAAGATAGGTGGCTGGAAGCCTTGACCACAGAGGTAGGGAGCCAAGCCTGGGCACCAGCAACATAGAACCAAACTGGAAAGGCAGGTAAGGGGAAGGCAGTGTGGGGCGGGGGGAGGTAGCAATTCTGACTGTAAGGAGATTTATTACCTTGGAACAGCAGCGAGGTGGGAAACGATGCTTAAAACTGTGTTGAGCTGAAATCCTCAGTGGAGCTGAAAGAGCTCCTGGGTTGGGCACCAGCAGAAGCAGAAACAAGCCTTCTCTGTTAAGCCTGCACAGATTACAATCAAGCAAAGAGTTCAAAAAGAAAGATTACGAAAGTCATGAGAAGGCAATCCATTCTGAAACAACAGCTCCTGGCTGCAGGTGTCAGAACGGTCAGTTACACAGTATAGAGCCACTGTCGTACGCGGTTTTCAAAGAAATGAAAGTCATAATTACAGGGTGGACCCACGACAAGAATTGACAAAAAGCAGACATTTTCAGAGGGCAGATGCTGAGCTTCTAAATGAAACAGAAACACTAAACGGAAGACTCCTGAGTCAGATCTGATGCAAAGAATTAGGGAACTGGAACGTATAGCCAAAATGTGAAACAGAGGCCCAAAGACTCAAGAGATACAAGGTTTCCCATGCATGGAGACATAGAGAAGCAAAATCTAAAGAGAGAAAAGCAATGCATTTTCTAAAACTTGGAAAACATGAATCCATAGTCTCAGGAAATAGTACGTCCCAAGCAGGATCAATGAAAAAGAAACCCACGGCTACGCACATTGCAATGAAGCTATAGAAGGCATCAGTGACAAAGGTCTTCGAAAACGTCTAGAGAGAAGACATATCACTGACGAACGACCAGCGGTGGTAGCCTTCTGTTAAACAAAAGTGGATAATCAACAAGGAAACCAGAAGAGAGTGAAAGTCTTTAGGAAAAAAGAAAAGAATAGCCAAGCTAGAATTGTTTACTCATCAAAATTATCTGTCAAGAATGGGGTAAAATAAAGACAGGTATAGCTGGTCAAAAATTGAGGGAGCATTCATGTAAAAGACCTGATTTAATGGAGTTTCTATTTATTTATTTATTTATTTATTTATTTATTGGGACAGAGTGAGACAGAGCATGAACGGGGGAGGGGCAGAGAGAGAGGGAGACACAGAATCGGAAACAGGCTCCAGGCTCCGAGCCATCAGCCCAGAGCCTGATGCGGGGCTCGAACTCACGGACCGCGAGATCGTGACCTGGTTGAAGTCGGAGGCTTAACCGACTGCGCCACCCAGGCGCCCCTTAATTGAGTTTCTAAAAAGTAAGGAGGAGGAAAACTATTTCAGGAGAATAGCCTCAGAAGCAATGAGCAATCAAAAAAGGTAAACATGTAAGCCAATCCAAATATTGATCATATTAACTAATAAAGATCCTGTCCACTTGTGGAATTAAAAAAAAAAAAATGACAACATGATGGGCAATAATAAAATATGTCAGGAAGGGGACATTCAGAGCCAAAATATCCCTTTCTATTGTTTGGGATGTAGGACAGAGAAACCAAAAATTCAAATTAACATATGCATGATAAACTTTAAAGGACAACCACTCCAGTGATATACCCAGAGAACAGTAGTGGGAAAAAGTGGATGAAAGGGGAAAACAAATACAAACCGTCAATCCAAAAGAAGTTAAGGAAAGAGGAAAAAAAAAAAAAGGGTGGCAATCATTGAGACTGGAAAAATGAGACACAGTACATTGATTATCACTAGTTTAAAAAGAGATGGTTGGATTGAGCCTTTTAAAAGTCAAATTCATATGCTGTTTTTCCAGAGGGTGACCAGTATTTTCCAATTCTCCCAGAACACACCCAGTTCACGTCTGTTGTGCTGGTATAATGACTCACAGTGTCCCCTTAACCCCTCATAAAAGTTTTGATTTGTATGACAATTTGGTCACCCCGAGAGAAGGCACATGTAAAGCATAAGCATGAAAGGTTGAGGGTAAGAGGATGGAAAAAGTTACATTAGGCAAACATTATTTTAAAAAAGCTGATTTAGGGGCGCCTGGGTCGTTCAGTCCATTGAGTGACTGACTCTTGGTTTTGGCTCAGGTCATGATCTCACGATTTGTGAGTTTCAGCTGCGCATCAGGCTCTGTGCTGAGTGTGAAGGCTGCTTAAGATTCTCTCTCTCTCTCTCTCTCTCTCTCTCCCTCCCTCTGCCTCTGCCTCCCACTTGCACTCTCTCTCAAATAAAATGAAAGAAAGAAAGAAAGAAAGAAAGAAAGCTGACTTAGCTACATTACTATCAGACAAAATAAAAAGATAAAGCATCATTTGGAATAGAGGGATTCCTTATCTAAATATAAAAGTTCAGTATACCACAAGCGTGAATTTTAAATATATATGAACCTAACAAATGTCTTCAAATATGTAAAACAATAATCAGTATAACAGGAGAAATTGACAGCTCATCAATATCATGATGAGAAATTTCAATGCACCTTTTGTTTTATAAGTTTATTTATTTATTTATTTGTTTATTTTGAGAGAGAGAGAGAGAGAGAGAGCACACGTGAGTGGGGGAGGGGGGCAGGAGGAGGAAGAAGACAGAATCCTAAGCAGTCTCCATGTCAGTACAGAGCCCAACCCAGGGCTCGATCCCACAAAAGGTGAGATCATGACCCGAGCTGAAATCGAAAGTCGGATGCTAAGCCACTCAGGCACCCCTTCAAGGGGTCAAATATACAAAAACTTAGTAAAGATATAGATTATTTGAATCACACAATTAATGAGATTTTTCTAATGGCCATTTGTGAAAGTCTGCATCTAACCACTAGAGAATACCCATTTTTCTCATGCCTCCTGGGAGCATTTGCAAAACTTTATCATGTACTAGGCAATAAAGCAAGCCTCAACAAATGTCAAAGAATAGTCAAAAATTGTCTTGTGACCACCACGCAATTAAATTAGAAGTCACTAACAAACAGCTTAATGGCTTAATTTAGAATTCTTGTATATTTTAGGGGGTGCACGGGTGGCTCAGTCATTTGAGCATCTGACTCTTTTATTTTTAAAAAAATTTTTAAGTGTTTATTTATTTTTGAGAGACAGACAGAGACAGAGTGTGAGCGGGGAAGGGCCAGAGAGAGAGGGAAACACAGAATCAGAAGCAGGCTCCAGGCTCTGAGCTGTCAGCACAGAGCCCGACTCGGGGCTCAAACTCACAAACCGTGAGACCATGACCTGAGCCGAAGTCGGACACTTAACTGCCTAACCACCCAGGCGCCCCAAGCATCTGACTGTTGATTTCAGCTCAGCTCATGATCCCAGGGTCATGGGATTGAGCCCCACACCAGGCTCTGAACTGGGGGCATGAAGCCTGCTTAAGATTTTCTCTCACTCTCCCTCGGCTTCTCCCTCGCTCATGCATGTGCTGGGGCGTGCTCGCTCTCTCTCTCTCTCTCTCAAAAAATAAAAATAAAAAAAAATAAAAGAATTCTTGTATATTTCCCATACATTTGTAATACAGTTGTAGTTACTTGTCAGAATCTGCCTTCTATCCGGGGACTTCTTGGTCTCCTAAATGATTTTTTTTTTAATTTACGTATGTTAAGGTTCACTCTTTGCTCTTTAAAGTCCTATGGGTTTTGACAAATGCACAGGGTCACGTACCCACTATGACACCATAGAGGACCATGCAAAAATTTCACTGCCCTAAAAAAAATTCCCGTGTTCTACCTATTAAATCCCTTTCCCTCCTCTCACACCCCTGGCAACCACTGACCTTTTTACTGTATATCTTACCTTTCCAGAATGCCAGATAGCTGGAATCATAGAGTATATAGCTTTTCCAACTGGCTTCTGTCACTTAGCAATATGCACTTTAAGGGTGATCCATAAATTTTCATAGCTTGATAGCTCTTTTTTTAATTTTTTTAATTTTTTTAATGTTTATTTTTGCGAGAGAGAGAGAGAGACAGATCATGCGTGGGAGAAGGGCAGAGAAAGAGGGAGACACAGAATCCGGAGCAGGCTCCAGGCTCCCAGCCGTCAGCCCAGAGCCTGACGCAGGCCTGGGGCTTGAATTCACAAGCCGGGAGATCATGACCTGAAGCGAAGTCGGATGCTTAACCGACTGAGCCACCCAGGTGCCCCATAGCTTTTTTTTTTTTTTTTTTTTTTTTTTTTTTTTTTTTAAATCACTGAGTTATATTCTGCTATATCTACTTACCACGGTTTGTTTCACCATTCACTTATTGAAGGACATCTTGGCGTTTCCAGTGTTTGGCAATTGTGAATAAAGCTGCTATAAATGTTCGCATGCAGGTTTTTGTGTGAATACAGTTTTCAAATCGGTTGGGTAAATACCTAAGAGCACGGGTCACTGGCTGCACCAGTTTGCACTCCCACCAGCAAGGAACGAAAATGCTTGTTTGTCTGCATCCTTGCCAGAAATTGGTGTTGTCAGTGTTTTGGATTTTAGCCACTCTAATAGATGTGTAATGTTATCCCATTCTTTTCAACTGTGAGGGGCGCCTGGGTGGCTCAGTCGGTCTGACTTCAGCTCAGGTCACGATCTCATGGCTCCTGAATTCTAGCCCCGCGTCCGGCTCTGTGCAGACAGCTCGGAGCCTGGAGCCTGCTTCGGATTCTGTCTCCCCCTCTCTCTGCCCCTCTGCCTCTCAAAAGTAAATAAACATTAATTCTTTTATTTATTTATTTTTTAATTTTTTTTTAACGTTTATTTATTTTTGAGACAGAGAGAGACAAAGCATGAACGGGGGAGGGTCAGGGAGAGGGAGACACAGAATCTGAAACAGGCTCCAGTCTCTGGGCTGTCAGCACAGAGCCCGATGCGGAGCTTGAACTCACGGACCGCAAGATCATGACCTGAGCCGAAGTCGGTCGCTTAACCGACTGAGCCACCCAGGCGCCCCAACATTAATTCTTTTAAACGGTGATTCCCTAATGACAAATAATGTTGTGTATCTTTTCATGTTTATTTGTCCTCTGTATACCTTCTTTGGGGGATTATCACTTCAGATTTTTTGCTCATTTTTAAATTGGGGTATTTGTTTTCTTATTCTTGAGTTATGAATTTTTTGTATATTTTGGATACAAGCCTTTTTATTAGATAGGTGTTTTTGCAAATATCTTTTCCAGTCCATGGCTTGCCTCTTTATTCTCTTAACAGCATCTTTTGTAGAGCCGAAGTTTTTAATTTTAATAAAGTCCAACTTACCAATTTTTTTCTTTCATAGATTCTGTTTTCAGTATTGTATCTAAAAATTCATTGCCTGGGGCGCCTGGGGGGTGCAGTTGGCTAAGTGTCCGACTCTTGATTTCAGCTCAGGTTATGATCTCAGGGTTTGTGAGTTCGAGCCCCATGTTGGGCTCTGTGCTGACAGTGTGGGGCCTGCTTGGGATTCTCTCTCTCTCCTGTCTCCTCTCTCTCTGCCCCTACCCTACTTGTTCTCTCTCTCTCAAAATAAATAAACTTAAAAACCTTTTTTAAAAATTCATTGCCAAACCTAAGATCACCTAGATTATCTTCTTTGTTTTCTTCTAGAAGATTTATAGTTTTGTGTTTTACATTTAGGCCTATGATCCACTGAGTTCATTTTTGTAAAACGTGTAAAATCTATATTTAAAGGTTTTTGTTTTGTTTTCTTTCTTTTCTTTCTTTCTTTTTTTTTTTTTGAGAGAGACAGAGACAGTGCGAGTGAGGGAGGGGCAGAGAAGGGGAGAGAGAATCCCAAGCAGGCTCTGCACTGTCAGCACAGAGCCTGATGTGGGGCTCAAACCTATGAAACTGTGAGATCGTGACCTGAGCCAAAATGGAGATGGGGGGGTGCCTGGGTGGCTCAGGTGGTTAAGCATCTGAATTCGGCTCAGGTCATGATCTCACGGATTGTGGGTTTGAGCCCCGCATCGGGCTCTGCACTGACAGCTCAGAGCCTGGAGCCTGCTTCAGATTCTGTGTCTCCCTCTCTCTCTCTGCTCCTCCCCTGCTCATGCTTTGTCTCTTCCTCTCTCTCTCTCTCTCAAAAATAAATAAACATTAAAAAAAAAAAAAAAAGAATTGGACACTTAACTGACCCAGTCGCCAGGCACCCCTAAAATCTATGTTTAGGTTAACATTTTCGCCTATGGACGTTCAATGTTTACGGTACATTCAATTATTACAAGAAAGATTACCCTTTCTCTACTGAATTGCCTTTGCTTCTTTGATCAGTTGATCATATTTATGGGCTCTATTCTGTTCCATGGCTTTATGTGTCTATTCTATTGCCAATTCCATGCCATTTTGATTATGATGGCTTTACACAGTAAGCCTTGAAATCAGGTAGTGTGAGTCTTCCACCTTTTTTTTTCTTCACTATTGTGCTGAGCCTCCTAGGTCTTTTGCCTTTCCATCTGAACTTTACAATCAGCTTGTTGATATCTGCAAAATAACTCGCTGTATTTTTTTTCTAAAATTTTATTGTTAAGTAGGGGCACCTGGGTGGCTCAGTTGGCTGAGCGTCCAACTCTTGACTTGGGCTCAGGTCGTGATCTCACAGTCATGGGATGGAGCCCTGCAGCTTGGAGCCTGCGTGGGATTCTCTGTCTCCATTACTCTCTGCCCCTCACATGTTCGTGCTTGCTCCCTCTCCCTCAAAATAAATAAATAAATAAACTTAAAAAAAAGCTTTTATTTGGGGCGCCTGGGTGACTCAGTGGGTTGAGAGTCCGACTTCGGCTCAGGTCATGATCTTGTGGTTTTGTGAGTTCGAGCCCCGCATCGGGCTCTGTGCAGACAGCTCGGAGCCTGGAGCCTGCTTCGGATTCTGTGTCTCCCTCTCTCTCTGCCCCAATCCATTAGCATCCTGTCTCTGTCTCTCTCAAAAATAAATAAACATTAAAAAAATAATAATAATAAAAATAAATAAAAATTTAAAAAGATTTTATTTTTAAGTAATCTCTACACCCAATGTGGAGCTCGAACTTACAACCCCAAAATCAAGAGTCACATGCTCCACTGACCATGCCCGCCAAGCACCCTTAACCTGCTGCATTTTTCGTTGTGATCTGTATTGAACCCTTAGGTTAAGTTGGGAAGAATCGACATCTTTTTTTTTTAAAGTAATTTTTTTTTTAATGTTTATTTGTTTTTGGGACAGAGGGAGACAGAGCATGAGTGGGGGAGGGGCAGAGAGCGATGGAGACACAGAATCTGAAACAGGTTCCGGGCTCTGAGCTGTCAGCACAGAGCCGGATGTGGGGCTCGAACCCACAAACCGTGAGATCATGACCTGAGCCCAAGTCAGACGCTCAACCGACTGAGCCACCCAGGCGCCCCAGAACTGACATCTTAATGGGGCGCCTGGGTGGCTCAGTCAGTTGAGCGCCGACTTCGGCTCAGGTCATGATCTCACAGTCTGTGAGTTCGAGCCCCGCATCAGGCTCTGTGCTGACAGCTCAGAGCCCGGAGCCTGTTTCGGATTCTGTGTCTCCCTCTCTCTGACCCTCTCCC